>NC_056741.1:1878602826-1878707826 GCF_019279795.1 Protopterus annectens
CATGGAAGATTAATAGAAACACATTTCATTACTCTACATGTATTATTACAATACCCTATGGCCCTGGTTTGGAGAGTGGTATGTTTGTACACAGTGTATACTTCAACTGTCTTTAGCTAAACTCTACTTCTCATACCTGGTAGACCTGTGGAGGGAATGTTTGTTAACACTTCCTGACTGTTTCTACACATATTTCCAGATTCCATTATGCACATACCTCTCAATTTCTTAATGCACACACTCTGGACAAAGCTTGACAACATGGGGGTACAAATAGGGACATCTTTTGAATATTGCTCTTATAAACTTTTAGACAGTTGCTAGAGTAACAGGATTTGTTTTAATATACATTTTCTGAAGGATTTGAAGTCTGATACTCAAATGTATGTCATTATTTGGTGACTACAATCCTGAGATCATCCCACTGATTTGCCAGGAAAAAAGAGGAACAGGCCAAAAATATGAGCCAAATATCTAGACATTCTGGGAAAATCTGTACAGCTGAGAGGTATGATTATGCATACAGCTTACTACCACTTCCAGGATTCGAACAATGGCTGTGTCTGCTAAAAATGCAACAATTTCTGTTTCATCCGAGTGAGCTATTTGGACACCACCATCTGTTTCTTTTTCAGTGTTTTCTTTTTAGGTCTCTCTTGGTTGTACAGTCTGACCTTTTAATTACAGCAGTCTTTATGCAGACATTCCTAGACATATTTTTATGTAGCACAGTGTGAGAAACAGTGGTTGACACAACAGTACTATTCTGATATCAGATGTTGGTGAATGCTACATGTCAGGCCATACAATACCAGAGTAAACACTACCAGTCTAGGATTTACAAATTTATTGCCAGGCAGTTACAGTTTTCTTATCTGAAAGACCTGTGGGGGGAACGTTTGTTAACACTACCTGACTGTTTCTGCACATATTCCCAGATTTCTAGTTAACACACCTCTCAATTTCTTAATGCACACACTCTGGACAAAGCTTGACAGCATGGGGGTACAAATAGGGATATATTTTGAATATTGCTCTTATAAACTTGGAGAGTTGCTAGAGTAACAAGGATTTGTTTAAATATACATTTTCTGAAGGATTTGGGGTCTGAAAATCAAATGTATGTCATTATTTAGTGACTACAGTTCTGAGATCATCCCAGTGATTTGCCAGGGAGACAGAGGGACAGGCCAAAATATGTGCCAATTATCTGGACATTCTGTGAAAATCTGTATAGTTGAGAGGTATGGGTTATGCATACAGCTTACTACCACTCCCAGGATTTGAACCATGGCTGTGTGTCCTAAAAATACAACAATCTGAGTTTCATCAGAGTGAGCTATTTAGACACAGCTGTTTGTTCTTTCAGTTTTTTATGTCTAAGTCTCACTTGGTTGTACATTCAGACCTTGTACTTACAACAGTCTTATACAGACATTCCTAGACATTTTTTTTATGTAGCATAGTGTGGGTAATAGTGGTTAACACATTATTATTCAGAGACTGCAACACTAAATGCCATACAATACCAGAGTAAACACAACCAGTCCAGGATTTAGAACTTATTGCCAGACAGTTACATTTTTTTTTTAATATCACCTATATGGACTATTACTGTCATATTGTCTAATTTATTCAGTACAACCCATATACAGTTTTTATACTGCCAGGTGACTTTCTACTAGTTTATATTTATTTGGTATGACTACTACAAGCAGGATTGTTACTCACCAGCCTCTCGACTCAGCCTTTGCAACCTACTGGCATGGGCTTCCTGATTCACAGCCCACTCAGCTGCAGATGTAAAGGGAATAGAGAAATATTTTGCCATACCTATCCATCACATACACAGGCTGAACTTTGGTAAACAGTTATTGATATGAATACTTACACACTGCTGGGACATCACCCCTCTGCCTTGCTTCTTGGACCCATTCATCCAAGAACTCCCTCTTCCTCTGCTTCAAGTCAGTATAGTGGTGCCATACCTGCTCACCAGTCCAAGGGATACCAGTGGCACTGGTGAGATCATGGGTGAGATGGTCCCAGGCTTCCACTTTATATTGTGAGCTCTGGTACTGGCCCTGCAACAGTCTCTCATCATGTTTTTTTTACCAGGAGTTGTACCATGACCTTGGACTCCTGTATGCCCCAGCACTGCGCCTGGAAGCGCATGCCCTCACCAACACCTGCCATACTGCCTACAGTGGGAAACTGCAACCAGTTATGAGCTGTATTCCTGCCTGTGGGGTTTAAATACAGCATGATTTCCCACCTTTTGCCGTGATTGGATGGTTTTGAATATACTGAGCTAAGGTAAGCTATGGGCAAACCTGCTTACCTAATGTTGGCAGTGCTTAAAGGGGCAAGTTCAGCACTGCTTACCAATGGGCAAATCCACTTAGCTGGGCTACTCATTGTTTAGCAGTCATATTTACACAATGCTTACACCTGGTATGCAGAGCTGTGCAATGCTTAGCACTGCTTACTTTTTATTTTATAGACTATCTGCTGTATGGGATTGATTCATCATTTATTACATATTATAAATTTGTTTACTGTCCCTGACATCCCCCATTGTGCTTTCATGACATTTATTCATGTGTGACTATACTGTATAGGGGTTTCACAACTTTATTTAGCTGACACCTCACATCTGGACCTAATACAGTACTCTGGTTAACAAATATATGTTATTTAGTCACTAATTATGAAATAAAATGTTTATGTACTGCTTTGACATGTAAAATGCAAATTGGTTGAAGTGGGGATTGAACCGGGAATAGTTGCTTGCAAAGTGTTTGCTCTATTCACTGCACAATTGCAATACTATTTATGTAGGATGTCTCTTGCTATTGAACTTCTTTTGCTGTTTAAGCTGCACTAAGCATAGTTAAGCATTGGGCACACCTGTGCAGCTACGCTTAAACTTTATTGCATGTTTAAAAAAATATATTTGTTGTGTTTTTTTATTTGTACCCTTCAGAATATCCCTGCTAATGCTGAACCTGTTCTATCAACTTTCTGCTTTGTGTGATGATTGTCCCTTTCGGCTTTGTCCACATTCCTTACTCTGATGGGTTGGGAGGTGTGCACTATGTGTTTATGCTAAATGTGTTATTCTATCAACTTTTGCCTTGGTAGAGACAATTGTCCCTTAGGCCTTTGACCAGATTTCTTATCCTGATGGGTTGGGGGTGTTACGAGCATTCTTGCTCATTTTAAATTGCAGAAAGGCAATTCTGGATTGCAGGGGGCATGTGTATTGTGAGAGCTCTGCTCTCAGACACACCCCCTGCATTTGTACACTGCACCATGTCTGTTTTAGAGCAGAGCAGTGTGCCTTCATACATATGGATGGCGTGCTGCCGTGCTGAACAGGAACAGTTCCTGCCATGCAGGAATAACTTATTTCTGCATGGTTGGATGCTGAATCGTGGGGAAAGAATTACAGTAGATCTTCAAATTCATTGTAATACTGTTAAATCCTTTTTACACCTCTGTTCCCCAATGAGATTACACACCCCACATCTTATGATTTATATGCACTGGCTCCAAGATTTCTATATGTCAGATTAGGGAGACTCTGCCAAAGGAACATGGACTTGCACTTGATATCCTTTCCAAAATGTTAGCGTGAAAGTTCCAGGATTGCAATTGTGGTTATTGCAGCTTCAACTAGAACACTAAAGTTAATCTAAAATAAGATATGACAATAGATTTTTCTAAAGTAAAGAGCAAGTGAGAAACTGAAACTGGAATATGTAAATGCATGATGAGGACAAAAAGGTGGAGAAATATTAAGAAGAAGAAAAACTGTAAAAGTCAATTGTGGTTAAGATAACCATCAAGTTTTGGAATGAAGTTAAGCTTATTTGAGTTACTTGAGTACAAAGGTACTTTGTCAGCAGAAGAATGCAGTCAAATAATCGTAGGCTGTATCAAGGATAGGTTACATTTAGAAACAAGATTTAAAGAAACAGATTTATAGGAAATGATCTAATAATGAAGGCGTTATAACTTACAATACACTAATCTCTACATGATGTTTGCTTTGACATTTTGCAGGACAAATCTGTAACTTTATGTACTGGGAGCAGCAGAACCAGAGTGCTATAAACACCCTTCCTGTGGAGGTGCTGGAAGATTATGGTGAAGCTTTCATCCGAGAGAACAAGAACAAATTTCTGCAGTCTGTGTCAACTTTCTGTAATGACCTTAGTCCTGTGATTAAGGCTATAACTATGGCTTTATTGTCAAAGTACCCTAAAGGAAGGTACTCTGCAGGGCCATGGATCAGCTGCATTAAAGCAGTCAGCTACCTTCTACCCTCATCAGTAACGGACTCTATTTTCTCTAGTGTCTTTCTACCTCATGACCAGATACCTAATGCTTTAAAAAATGCTATCCAGAAAAAATAATTATTTAAATTATTAATTATATTGTGTATTGCAGAAGATAACTACATTCTTTAAATATCCTGGGACAATATTTGCTAGTGTGACATATTTTCTAAATTTCATATTAGAATGTATTTAACTAACATTTCTTAAATTATATTAATGTTACTCAGAGTTGGTGTCACTTGCCATGAGACTTGCATCATGGATTTTATTATTTTTCTTTTTTTAATTTATCCATTTATTAACCATAGACCTGAGAGGTTTAATGGACCATTATGGAACCTTCTCACTCATGATCTGTGCAACAGGGGCAATGGTAAATGCAATATGGATAGGAAGTTGAATGAAATTGGAGTACCTAGAGAAAACTCAATCAGAGCCTGGAATAATGTATATAATGAACTTTTAATAAATTTATAATGGGTTTGGACTTCATAGTAATTTTTATCTATTTATTTACCAAGTTGTTTCCTTGAGAGAACATGTCAACTGCACATACCCTGCGAGTAGATAACCCTTATTTTCAACAAATTAGCATGAGTATGTGACTGAAAATTTATTTGAATATGCTAGTCCATGATATAAGAAGGAAAAGAGAAGAGAAGAGAAATTTGCTTATAATTTGCATTATTTTTCACTATCATTTTTTTAAAATTGTGTTTCTAAATGTTAAGGTATTCCATAACCCTTCTGGAAATGGAAGGCATTTTGGTATTTTGTATGCAGATGTTATGCTATTTTTGTGCCCAGACGTTTGGCCAGATATGTTTTTTCAAGAGCTTTTATACAGGTTTTCTATGTCTACAAGCTGAACGGTGTGATTTAAGGTAGGGTTAGTGGTATAATACAGCCACATTTATGACTAAGATGGGGAAGTCATTATCATATGTCCAGGTTTATGACCACAAGTTAGGTGCAGTCATATCATATGACCAAGCTTAAGCCTGTAAGATAAGGGCAGTCGTATCATACCATGTATCCCAGTTTATGATCACAAGATAGAGACAGTCATATCATATGACAAAGCTTATGACTGTGAGATAAGGACAGTCATATCATTTGTCCAGGTTTATGACCACAAGCTAGGGGCAATGATATCATATCACCAACCTTATGACTGTAAGATAAGGGCAGTGGTATTGTATGACCAGATTTCTGACTGTAAGATAGGGGCAGTAGTATCACATGACTTGCAGGTGCATGAAGTACCAGATGACAGTTTAAATGAAATGCTTTATCATAAATTTAATAGATAAATAGCATAATTATATGAACTGGACTAACTCCCAGGAGTACAAAGAGGAAGGAAAATTGGACAAGTCAGCAAATTTAACACACAGTAGTTTTATGTATGTAACAGAATGACTCTAACATTAACCTACAGGTACACTATCCACAGAATGATGCTAGAGCTGAGTGAAACTAGTTAAAGTCACAAGTAAACTGGAAGATCCAAGGAGAATAGTGATGTTGTCCTGCAATTCCATCATGGTGGTGCTTCTAGCATTGCACTCAGACTACAAGGCCATCTGTATGATAAAGCCAGTAGAAGGTTGTCACAGTGGACATAATTAGTTATGGTGCAGTATGCACACATTTCAGTAAAGCCACCTTTTGGGTTTTGGATCATGTAAGGCAAGATTCTAAGGGGGGTGGATATTGAGAGTTTACTTTTTTATTTATTTATTTTATTTATTTTGCATTTGTTAACTGGGCTAGTCCAACTGGATATATTTCCATTTTCAGTAGAGGCCCGGGGAGAAAAGCTCCAGTAGTAACAAATTAAAAAAAATTGAAATTAAAAATTAAAAATCAATATTATTACATAGTAAATGGAAGGATTTCAATAAAAAAGATGACTAAAAGTACAGGAAGTAATAAGAATACGAAAAATTCAGGAAGTAATAATAAAATAAAGTAGGTATTTACAATAGTAAAGGTGACAATACGTACAGGATAATTTATTATACAGTATGATTCATGTGGACTTTAAGAGCATCAACAGGATAGAAACTTTCAGAACATCAAACAGGATGGATTACACCAGTATGTTGAATTATGTTCAGCAGTTACAGTCCTGCTTCCAAGGAGTGTGAATTAAAGTTATGGTTCAGAAAGAGGAAATATCAGTAGTGAAGCAGAAGGTTAATCAGGGTTGTTGCAGGGGCATAACCAGTGTGTTTTGAGGTGTCTTTTGAGGTTTTGTGTAAAGAGAGGCAGTGAAGAATGTAAAGTTAGTTCATTAGGCAGTAGGTTCCAGTTTTTTCCCACAGAGTTGGAAAACAGAGAAACTCCCACCATGTTGTTAGACTTGCTTATGCTAGCAAGAAGTTTGCTGGAAGATCGTAGAGAATTTAGATTTTTGTAGGGGATTATGAGATTGGAGAGTATAGCAGTGCTATTAGGTTGATAAAATATCTTGTTGGCAATGGTGAGTTGGGACACTTTCAGATGGTTTTGAAGTTCAAGCCAGCCTAGCTGCATTAGATTCAGACAGTGGTGAGTTCTAAAGGGATTGCCAGTGGCAAATCTGGCAATGTTATTATAGGAATTAGTAAGTCTGATAAGATTATTTTTCTTTAGGTTAGTATATATGGGTGAGGTGTACAGAAGAGTTGAATTAAATGGGAGTGTGCAATCTTGGTTCTGGCTATTGGAGTTAGGAAAGGTTTAATTCTATATAAGGAGCCTATTTTTCTGTTGACAGTTTTTATGGTGTTATTTATGTGTCTGTCAAATGTAAGGTTATTGTCAATAGTAATTCCTAACAATTTAGCGGTAGAGTTGGGGAATATAATTGTGCCATTATTGGAAATGACAGAGAAATCTATGGGGGAGGACTTACTGGTGGGTGTAAAGAGAAGGAGCTTAGTTTTTTTAGCATTGAGAAGGAGGCAACGTTTTGTGAACCATGTTGCAACTATGTTAAATACATTCTCAGTTAGAGAATGTAGATCAGATGGGGAGTTTGCTGAGCATACTAATGTAGAATCATCTGCATATTGAATGCAGGTGGCTTGTGGAATAGTTACATGGAAGTCATTGATAAACACTGAGAAAAGAAGTGGACCTAGAATAGAGCCCTGAGGGACTCTGAGGGTGACTGGCAGAAGGGATGATATATGATTTTCCCAGAGAACTGCTTGTTGCCTATTGGTAAGGTAGGACTTGAACCATTTAACTGCCAGACAGTCAAGGGAAAGGGATTCAAGAATGTTGATAAGAAGGACATGGTTTACCATGTCAAAAGCTTTTGAGAGGTCAATAAAGAGTGCAGATGAGAGGTTGTTTTTATTATGATTTCTATTGATAGCTTCTGTAAAGGATAATAGGGCAGTTGTGGTGCTATGAGATGGCCTAAAGCCATGTTGGCAGATTGCTATTATGTTATGTTGAGATAAATGGTTTAATAGTTGTTGGTGAATGCATTTTTCCATAATTTTTGCTAAGGGTGATAAAAGGGCTATTGGCCGGTAGTTAGAGTAATCATTTGAGTTACCCCCTTTGTGTAGGGGGATAATATGGGAGATTTTCCAGATGTCTGGAATGATACCTTATTTAATGGTTCTATTTATGAGGATGGATATGGGATAGGAAATTACTTTGGCTGCTTTTTGCAGTTATTCAGATGGTAGCTGGTCAGCAGAAGGAGTACAAGGTTTAAGTTTTTGGATGAATTTGTAGATGATAGTGGTTGAGTTGGATTGCAGATGGAATGCTGGTAGAGTGCCAGGTATGGTGGTGGGAAGGCTTGAGTTGTCTGGGATTAGTTGACTGGCTAGTGAATGTATGGTCTCTGTGAAGAAGGTATTGAAGGTATTGGCAGTTTGGTGGGGGTATTTGGTTCGGCCTGAAATGGGGTAGGTCTACACAAGTGGCCTGGGAACAGGAGTTTATTTATACTAGACCAGAACTTCTGGGGATTGTTTTGGTGATTTTGCTGCAGTTTACAGTAGTAGTTCTTTTTGTCTGTAAGTATTGACTTTTTTGTACTATTTCTCAACTGCCTAAAAATTTGTTGATCTGAGATATTTTTGTTAGCTCTCCATTTAGCCCAAGACTTGTTCCTAAGTAAAATTTCTGTCTGGTTTCTTTTGACAAGAAACAGTTGGGTTGGCAAATATGCTTCAACTCTCGCATAGGTTTTGGCAATAATGATAGTACTAGTATCAATGGTTTATTTAAAGTGAGATTTTAAAGACTGGAAAGTAAATGTGATTTTGGTATTACTACTATTTAAAATGTTTTTATAATTATCATTGCTTTTTATTTGTCATGTGACATTGATGGTTTTCTGTTAATATGGCTTGGTTTATTCATTCTGCATTTATGAAGAAATCTCATTTAATACGATTGACAAAAATGTTCATTTGTATTGGAATATTTGTCTTTGCTGTGAATTCCTGCATTTATTTTTATTTTTTTTTTTGATTGATGCAATCATAATTGTTTCAAGATGTACAAATAAGAGAATTTCTGCCAGGAGGACATTATTGGTATCTATAAACATAAATCATCAATATTATTCCTAGCAAAATTAAAAAAATCTTGCTGGACATTAGCACTACAATATGAATCAGTCCTAAAATAAGCAGTGAAAGTAGAATTATCCAGAACTAAAAAAAACTCACATTTTAGACAATTTTTTTCTTTATGTCTGCTAGCAAAAGGTCAGAAATTTTGATTTGTTGTTATAAATTACATTATTGCAAAACTGTTGTTTATTAAGTTATATAAATTCTTCTTTGCACAGAGGAGTAAGATAAATCTTTAAATCATACTTGTTTAGATTTCAGTAAGCAACAAAAAATAAATCTCTTCAAGTGAAGAAGTGTAAGGGAACTTAAGGCTTAAAAAAGAGTTCTGTAATGAAACACAGTTCTTTTCTGTCTGTGAGCAAATTGTCAAAACAATGTAATTTTCAAATATATATATTATTGTACACATTTTGTTTATAAAGTTCTAAAAAACTCTTGACTTCTTTCCAGTGAAGTATAAAATGAATAGCTGTATCACGTGTATTGAGGTTTTAGTGAAACCCTCTTGCTTTATGAGAATTATGTCAGTGTATATGCATGCTTTTGCAACACTAACAATATGTCTGAATATATTATCACAGTTCCCACAAGATGTTTTTCTTCAAAATGCATTAACGTAGTTTTGCTTTGCTGCTTACTTTAACACATGGCAATACTTTTATAAACACAAAAACACCTGAACTATCAAAAGTACTGTTTGATCATTTATTTATTTATTCATTCATTCATTCATTCACTTGGTTAGTCCCCCTTTACAGGAGAGGTCTAGTCAATTAAACTCCAACTGTATGTAAAACAAATAGCAAAAATAAATATTACTAATCAGAACTGTAAAATTACATAGAAATTTATGAAACATTTATGAAGCAATCAAATCTAGAGAAGTAAAGAGTAATTAATGTGAGATGAATTGCATTAACATTTAGGGAATAGATTGAGGAGTCACATGGTCTTTTAGAGAGCTGATAATGACCAAGATACTCAGTATACATTTACATATACATATACATATTCATATTCACATACATGTACATATTCATATAAATATACATATACATATACTATAGATAGTAAGATGGAGAGGGAGGTCTCACATGACAGTTACTGTAGATGCAAAATAAGTTTCATATAAAATGCAGCACAAATGGAAAATCAAGTTTCAGATAAAATGTATTAGAAATTACAAGGCAGGTGCCAAGGTAAGGTTTAGGTAGCATGAAGGAATGGTTGTGTGTTACAGTTCATATAGCAAACATTAAACATGTTAACATTCAGGGAACTTGTACTATCGATATTCTAGCAGCATATACTCACAGTGGCAAGACTTTTGTAATATCATGCATTGTGAAAAGTAAGGCAAGGTTTAGATCATATGAATTTAGATAGCAGTGTACAAATCAGGTCAGGTGTACGGCAAGGTTAGTATGAATAAAAGTTGCTAAGGTACGTTTTAGGAAATATGAATTTCAGGAGTGAACCAGGGTTCAAGTAGTATCCATTACATATAAGGTAAGATTCAGGTAACAAGAATTACAGGTGTTGAAGTAAGGCTCAAATAACATGTATAACAAATATTTAATTAAGGATTTAGTAATGCTATCAAAGGTGATGAACAAGAACTACAGGTGGTAAGGAAAATTTCAAGCAGAAATGTATTGCTGATTGTAAGGTAAGGTTCAGGTAATGTATTATATGTGGTAAGGTACATTTCAGGTAACATGGATTAGAGATCATTATGTAAGGTTCACAATGCATTGCAGGTGATGCTGTAACATTTGGGTAATGATGTAGTTATGAAGGCAATATGTGGACCTGTATCTTTTGAGCAAGGAGTTGAAGGGTTTAAAATTGTCACCTGCTTTAATTTGGAATGATAGTGAGTTCATAACTTAGATCTGGAAACAGTGAAAGGATGTCTTTATATTTGTTGGGATTTGCTGTTTTTTCTAGCCAATGGGAGTTGTATGATATTACTTTTCTAGTACGTGAGTGTCACAGATTCAGTTCCCAACCCAGACAGTGACTGCAGATTAATACAGTGATAGGCTCTGAAAGCAGTGTTAGCTGTAAAATGTCCAGAATTAATATAAGATGCTGGGATTTTTTTTTCACAACACATAAAGAATTATCGTGCACATGACAGAGCTAAATAGGAGGCTGGAAACCATGTGAATGAAGGCAGATGTTTTCTTGAAGTCTTCCAAGAGGAAGTTCTAAGTCTATATTATGCATGTGAAAATAATTTTACATTTCACTTCTCTAACTTTATATGCATGCATAATTTAGCCAGTGCTGGAGGACAGTGTAAACTGTTTTAACATGTCATATTTATTTTCTTCACTACACATGAGGCAAATTTTGGCAGAGACCATTTAGATAAGAGACCCTTGAGGATATATTTACCAGAAATAGAAGATTTATTAACACATTCACAGTGCAGTATACTTTCCGACACAGAAATGTTTGCACACTGTAGTAATGACCTTACTATAAATGCCAGTAAATGCAGCATTATGACACAACTAAAAAGACACATTAATCCATCCATCCTTCCTCAACCCTTTTTCCTATTTTGCACATGAGGTGGGGGTGTCACTTCAACAGTGACAATCATCAAGAGCCAAGGTTTACACTGTCAGGTGGCTAGCTCTACCACTGTAGTTCATCCGTACCACTCAATCGCACACTACTCACACCTACGACCAATTTAGAGTGTCCAATCCACCTACTGCATGGCTTTGGAATGTGGCAGGAAACATTATAAAATAAATGGCAGTTCATAAACAGATGACTCCATAATTTAAAGAATGTGGGATAAGGATAGAAGACAATTAAAACGTCGACAGTATGTATCTAAGTTAGCAAAGGATATTCTGTAACTCATCTAATTTTAGCCACATTAAGGGAAAGAGCTGCTCCTCCTCATACATCACTTATCCAACCTATTATTGAATACATCATCACATCTGTGATACTAAAAAAAACTTGCAAAAATATGACTCTTTATTTGAAAAAGTATAGAGTTGGAAAACTTGAAATATTCAGACACAGTTCAGGAACTGGCATTACATTCTATTCGAATTCTTAAGAATTAGCACCCATTTTGCCTATAAGATGAAATCTGATGTGATTCTATTTGAAGCCTTCAAATGGAGCACACTACTGAGGTGATTATACTAGGTTAGGGAACCTAATACCATAAAATAAATAATACAAAAAAGTGATGGATAACTTAATGCTTCACAAGATCATGAAATAAGATTCCCCTTGCTTGCAATTTAGTTATTTCTGTTTGTTGGTGTGGTAAGTGGGCTGGTCTACTGATCCTTTCCTGCTATGACCCAGGCTAAAAACATACATTTGGTTATTTACAATTAGTACAGTACAGTAGTGACTTCTGCAATTACTCTAAAAACAATGGATAGAATATTTAAGAATTAAGACATTAATCCCATTTCAGAGGTGGATCAGGAAAGTGGAGAACTTGTTCTCCTGCATGAACCATGTTAAAGTTCATTCCTTACTGTTGCTAGATTGGGAGTCAAAGTTTTTTCTGATGTGCTGCATGGGTCCCTAAACTGTGACTTGATAGTAGTATACAGGAAGAACAATGAATAACGGATTTAACAATTAAACAAGAAACATCTGAAACAATACATAAGAAATGTCACATTTACATTTGTTGATAATCATTACACTAATATTCACATAATAAAAGTCACAGATATGTTACATGAATGGAGGCGTAGCAGCTTTGAATAAGGCTATGGTAGTTGCTAACCATTGTCTTTAAAGCAACTGCAAGTAAATTCAGTCCAGAGGTGATCTTTCAGCATTTTCTTGAAATCTTTGATGGAGTTCTAGTTTTTAGATTCTGTAGATATGTGGTTCCAGGTTTTAGGTCCCATTCTAGAGAAGACTTTTTCACTCATTAAGATTCTGCACCTAGGACAAGCAAGGGCAAAAGAGTTGCCTTATGAGCTATTCAGTCCATATGCACTGTCAAGAATAGCAAGTTTCACTTTTAGAGGTGGAGAGTAGCCTAGCTTTAGAACCTCAAATACTGGTGTGCTTAGTAGAAGGTGAACCCATCTGTCACTGACAGCCAGTTAGCATTTTTAAGTGCAGTACAGCAGTGGAGTAATGGGCAAACAAGGAGGATGAACTTACGTTTTGTATTTCGTGGGTATTGCAACCTGATTGTGGACTGAAGGCTTGTGGACCGTATTCAGGCTTAGGGATTAGTGCATTCTTAACAAAAGCTACATGGGCTTCTAGGCAGAGAAGGTGAGGACATCAATTCCCAGTCAGGTGACAGTTGGGATCCCAGAGTGGATGACTTGCTCCTCTTTTAGATTCATGTTAAATCCCATTTCAGAGGTGAAGAGGGAAAGTGGAGGACTTGACCTCACCTGAAAGAACCATGTTAAAGTCCTCTCCTGACCGTTACTAGACTGGGTGTCGATTTTTTGTCAAAGGAAAATGGGTCACTAAGTTGCGACTTTATTTATATACATATATATATCTACACTCACACACACACACACACACACACACACACACACACACACACACACACACACACACATTTATTTTAACACACACATACACACACACACACACACACACACACACACACATATATATATATATATAGAGAGAGAGAGAGAGAGAGTTTATTATAAAATATTATGAATAATCACTAGTGAGTTTGATTGAAACACAAATATCACAGACTCATTGGCGATTGCAATTAACCACCACTAAAATCATAGGAAAAAGCAATCACAAATGTAAACCAGTAAATTAGATCTGTGATTACCAAAAGAAAACCAAATAATCACTTTTACATGTGGATTAGGCTACCCACATCATTGGAAATTAAAAATGATAACTCCAGGGCCACAAAAATTTGAAGAAATGGGAAAAGCCTTGGAATTATGCAATGGTCAATCTTATGAACTTCTACCATTGCATAATTCAACCAACTCTACCACTAATGGAAAACACCAGTGTTTCAGCATGTGATGAAATGTGTGCAGTGAAATCACACATAGCATATATGTATAAATACAATATATAAATATATATATATATATATATATATATATATAGAGAGAGAGAGAGAGAGAGTGAGAGAAGAAAGAGAGAGAATGAACTAGATATCCATACACATGGCAAATAGAAAATATCAACATGGTCTTATGACAATTAAGCTTTACAAGGGACAGAAGGTTGTAAGCTTTAAATTCAAACATTATTATGCTGTGAGTAATACTACAATGAAGAAAGGGGTTGAAGTGTCTGCAGTAAGTAAACAGTAGATGAAGAACTTCTTATAAATATCCAGAAAATAACATCCACAGAAGGCACTCCAGTCAAGGAAATATTTATTTAGCGCTTTCGTTCAAAGACTTCATCAGAATAAAATGACAAAATGTCAACCAACCATATATACTGCTCTACACAATTAAATGATTGTTGTATAATGTTGAATAATGTTCTGGAATATAAGAAGGTTACTTTGTATTTTTTTAAAAAATTATATTGGTACATACATGATATATTGTTGGATTTACTTAGTGATTGTTCTATCACTTTAGAAGTATTGCAGTTCTTATTTGTTGAACATCCCAGGCTGGCTATTTTGTTTGGGATTCATAAACTTCACAGTGGGACATACCCTTTTCCTTTTAGACCTATTTTGTTTGCTAAAGACAGTCCCCGGGATTCATGAAGCTTGTGCCAGGTGCAGGCGCAGCGTTAGCGTTCCAACACCAAATATGGCTGACGAGCGATCCAGGTACGAGCTTTTTCCACGTGCATTATCTGTGTATGCTACGCCCGTACAGCTTCCGTCCCCTGTATGCTAGTTACCACAGTTGCAGCAGTGTAGCATGCAAATGAAGGCATTTAGTGATCCAGGAAGTGGTGGAGGCGTAGTGTAAGCATGCAGAAATCATTTTTGCAAACATAAAATCAGAGCCATGACAGCCTGTCAAACACATGTATTATATCATTAATATATGCCAATGGCTAAATATATAGCCACTGGCATAAACAAAACATGTACAAAATATAAAAAGAACATTTAATTTAATTTTTCTCAGTATTGCGAAGTTTAAGCGCAGGGCAGCAGCACGCAAACCAGATCGCAAGAAAAATAGAAGAGTATAGAATAAAACTGCAATGTAACACATATCATGATTTTCCCATAATAGTCAATGGCAGGCATGTTACACCACACCATGCTGCAAGGGTTGCTAAGGGGCTGTGGCAGTGTTTTGCGTGGTAGCTAGGAATTAGTTGGCAATGCCATGCAAATGAGAGGAGTAATAGTGAATCACAGATTCCCCGCTGGTGTAAGGATGCACCTCACAGAGTAGCGTTATAACACCGAGGTGTGCCCTTGAGACAGAAATGACATCAAGAGAGGGGTGTGTCACCTTTGCTGTAAGCAGATTGGAGCATTGCTAATCCGGTGTCCCTTAGCTAAGCAAAGCTACAGGAAAGGAGTGTGTTGAACTGGTTATAGCTTTGCTTAACTGAGAGCACACAAGGTAACTGAGTATGCATGTGAACGAAGATTAAAACACGCTTAAACTCGGCAAATGGATTTGTGTGGTCGCACCGGAGCTAAACAGAAAGGATATAGGAAAAGAATAAGGAAATGCTACAGCAGGGAAATTGGAGTACAAATGACTAATTAACACCTAGGAACCTACAGTGGGCCATTGACAACAGCTAACAAGGTTGCAAGCAGCCACCTGCAGAACAGGAAAGGGGAGGGGCTGTACTGCAAAGAAAACAGTAAAGTGTCACAGCAGAACAATGCAGATTTGCATTATATCAGCTACAAGACACATTCTGCAACACATGACTGGGTAAGGAAAGTACAAAACAAGAAAGATGGCAGGTGGAGGCATGCCGATAATGGGAGGGGATCCTGGTATAAAAGTGAATTAAAGGGCAACAGATTAATCAAGGCAAGAAAGCATAACTCCACACTAAAGCCCCACACTTGCAGTACTCACTGTAAAACCCATAATTAAGATACCATGCAGCTGGAATTGCTCGTACACACCCAATGGCATCAGCAGCATACATAGCACAATAGTAATAAAGTGTGAAGCACCTCACACACACTTGTGTATTCCCATACATTCTGCACCATTGGTGTATACAGACGGGGAACTTTTAATATACATGTTAGCGGCTGCCATAGCTTTGATCCAACAGCATGTGTTAGAAACTGTAGGTGGTTTAGAGGATGATGCTCACAACCACCCCAGTAACCAGAGGAGGAGAAGAGTGTTTAGACCCAGGGTAACCTACCTGGGGCTACATAATTTGGAGATAGTAGAGCTTTACAGGGTGGACAGGGACACCCTACAGCAACTTGTACAGCTGTGCCTGCCACGCCTCAGAGCCAGAATAAACAGAGGGGAACCCATCCCAGTGGATACAAAGGTATGTGTAACCCTGAGAATACTTGCTACAGGCACCTTTCAAAGGCCAACTGGGGATATCATGGGGATCTCATAGGCATCAGCATCCAGGGTACTTCACCAGCTCCTGGTTGCCATGTTACCACATGCCAATGAGCACGTATACTGCCCCCGAATGCAGGAGGAGTTGGCCAGCAATATGCGTCTCTTCCACTGTGTGGCAGAATACCCAGAGGTACTGGGTGCAATAGACTGCAAGCACATACACATCAAGTCACCAACCGGTGAGCAGGGTAGGCACTACATAAACCACAAGGGACACCCCTCCATCAACTGCCAGGTCATGTGCAATGCCCAGGGCATTATCATGGATGTGTGTGCTGTCAGCCCTGGATGCTATCACGACTCCCACATCTGGCATGCCTCACAGCTGTACCAGGTATTTGCCAGGGGGGGCATCCCATATGGCCACCTGGTGGGGGATGCTGGCTATGCACTGGAACCGTGGATGATGACTCCCATCAGAGATGCACACACACCCATGCAAGAACGCCAAAATGGGGCACACGCACAAACCAGAATCATTATTGAGTGTGTGTTTGGGATGCTTAAATCATGGTTCCGTTGCTTGGACATATCTGGTGGAGCCTTGCAGTACTCTCCAGGCACATGTGCCCACATCTTCATAGTATGCCATGCTACACAATATGATCCTGCAGAAACAGCTGCAGCAGGGATAGAATGGTGAAAGCCCTCACAGCCCACCACCATTGCCAAGGGCACCACAGGCACAGAGGTACTCAGACCACAAACACCCTGAGCCAGCCCCAGTAGGCAGATGGAGGCATGTCCAGTATGCCCATGCCTTGGCAAGGAGGGAATGTATAGCACACACACTGACAGTGTAGGCACCTAGGGGACTGACATCTTTCACCACCTGCACATACAGTAAAAATGGATGGCACACACAAACAAGACTACCTGTAAATTGTCATGCATAGGCAGTCTACTGTGTGCATCCAACATAGACAGCCCTCAACTATTGCACACACAAATGCTATTGGCACAAGGTAAGTCAACACCTGAAAAGTAAATTAAGCTATCAGCATGTGCTGATACTGTATGTATAGATTCATAGGTTCATAGGTAGGTACTTGGCTAACTGCCTGAGGGCATTCATAAGCCTATCTAGAATGTGTCAACTTTTGCCACCCCATCGATTAATTAAATGTCCCTCTGTGGAGCAGAGCCAATGGCGGGATCCCTGGGGTGTATCTACTGTTCCCCATCCACTCTTCAAGGTTTCTCATGAGGAGTGTTAGTGAGGGGCTCTGTATAATGTAATTAGGGATGTAGTTTCAAAGCATGGGGAGTTTCTGTGACAGGAATCTCTCCCTCTAGTATCTTCTAGTTATTGCTGTGGCAAGGTTTAGCTCGCTATAGCATGTGGCTCACTGTGACATGGATTCCCATAGGTGGAGCATATCCATTAAGCCTGAGTTGGACATGGTTTTGTTGGCCAGCAGAGATCATCTCTGAGTAAACGAGATGCAACTGAGTAAAGCAGGAGTTTATTCAGTCTGGCTGCATAGGACATATGTTTGTGGGTAGTAATCCTCTTGGCGAGGTATGTTCGTGGACCTTCCAGCTGTCGGAAGTGTCTTCTCTGGTACATCCCAAATGGGGTTATTATACTCTATGATGGAACTGATGAGTGATGAGTAAAGGGGCACTATAACCTCAGTATGTCTAGATGTGAACCCTTTAGTAATCAGATGGCCTACATGAAAGGATGTCGTAACTACTCTGGAGTTATGATTGTCAAAGGAGAGATCACTATCTACCTTAGTCCCCAGATACCCTATTACCTCATCTGTATTAAAGTGGCTGCCACTTACGTGTTAATATGTGGATGTTTAGTTTTCCAAAATGGAATGACCATGCAGTTTATGGCACTTAGTTGTAGTCCATGACATTGACACCCTGTGTTGTTCTCTGTGAGGCCCCTTGAAGGATGTCTGTGTCAGTTGGACTGTCAATTATGGCTCCTAGTTTGCAGTCATTGCCAAACATGGTCTGCCATAGTCCACCTGTGTTTGCCTGTACCTCTGAGAAGTATATGCCAAACAGTATGGGTCCCAGGACTGAGTCCTGTGGGACACCAGTTGTGACTGGTTAAGAGTTGGACCTGGAGGCTGCTAGTCTTACCATGTGGGTTAGCTGTGTAAGCCTGTTGGCAACCCATCCTGTGAGCATGGGTTTATGTATAGGCTGGTAAAGTTATCAATAATAACTGAGTGGGGAATGGTGCCAGAAGCCTTGGCAAGGTCTGGGTAGTAAGTATGAACCACCTCTCCCCTCATTTACTGTCTTGGTGACTGTTTGTAAGATGTCAAACATGTTCAGTAGGCATGATCTGCACTCAACCAAGCTGACCTGGGTTGGGTCAAGTGTTTGGAGGTTACCGATGTTTTGCCAATGAGTGCCATGAGAAAGAGCTCCATAGCTTTGCAGACCAGGCTAGTCAGGCTTATGGGGTGGTAGTTACCATGGTCAGTTGTGTTTCCACCTTGGTGGAGTGGAATAACCATTGCTATGCACCATTGTATGGGCATGTAGCCTGTGTAGAGGCTGAGGTTGAAAAGCTTAATTAGGTGGGGGGTTAGTTTCTTCTGTAATGTTTGCAAGATGCAGTCTGGGACACCATCTGCCTCCATTGATGCTGTGTTTTGCCGTTTGAGAGGGCCATTTCCACCTGTGTGTCTCGGATGTCTGGGATACTGTACTTTCTGGGTATTGTTGTGGGCTCTTTAGGGGGTGAAGTTTGCACTGAATGTATCTGCAAGGATGTTGGCAATATCAGTATGGTCAGTATATTTTGTGCTATATTGCACTGGCACAGTGCAAATCTGTGTGTTGCCACTTAGATCCTTGACATAGCCAAAAAAGGCTTTGTGGTTATCTTTCGAATCCCTGCCTATTTAACTGTTGATGTTAGCCTTGGATGATTTCATTTGGGACCTCTGTTTCTTACTAATACTGGTCACGGATGTCTGCCCTTTTTGGGTGTTGCTGTTTTTCTGGACTACTGTCCTACATCTGTTGTATAGCCTGTTTATTGCAGGGGTCCACCAGACTGGTGTCCTTGTCTAGGAGGAGCGAGTCTTAGTTTACTAGTGATGGCATGATCCATACATCCTTGTAGGTGATTATAGAGTGCATTTGTAAATCTTTCTGTATCTTGAGCAGTGTTTTCCCTTAGTGTGGGGGCTGTGAAACCTCCCACCTTTGTCTTTAGTAGTGTGAATTTAGCTGTAGGAAAGGTATTCACTGTGGTTTCCTTGGGTGGGGGAGATGGTTGGGTGTGGAAATCATCAGTGAAAAGTCCATGGTCAGATCTAACCAGTGACCAGTTTACCTCTGCTGTGGTGCACCTGTCGCCCATGTTGGTGATTACCACTTCTAGTATGTTTCCACCTCTCGATAGGGAGTTTACCATCTGACACAAGGCATATGAGGTGATATATTCCAGGAAGCGCTGGGCCTGGAAGTGAGTACTCAAGTACATTTCCCAGTTAATGGTAGGGTAGTTGACATCGACCAATACCAGCATGATCAGTAGGACTGTCATGTTTTCCATTGTCTCCAGGTAGGAGGAGTAGTGGTCTTGGGTCATGGAAGGTGATCTGTTGCAGGCCACAGTTTTCATTGCAATTGTGGCTGATGTTAGCTGCACATGGATGATCTCAGAGGTATCATGCTGCCCCACTAACCTGGAGGTGTAAGTTTCCCTGATGAATATGGATACACCCCCTCCATGTCTGTGTCAGTCCATGTTCTGTGGCCAAAATGTGTGGTATGGGTTGTAGTCTGGTAGTGCTGGTGTGCTCTCAGGAGCCTTAAAACATGTCTCAGTTACTGCACAGATGCCGACGTTGTCCATACGGAGGAGTGCTGTGAGTGCGTGCATGTTGTAATTTCAACGCCTGGCATTGAGTAGCATAACCCTCAATGATTTTCCTAGTGTGCCATTTACGAAGGTGGGAATCACCTTTGAGACTTGCCTAAAAAAGGCACCATGGGGGGCGCCAATAGCCTTGGCCAGTATTCCAAAGCCTAAGGCTGACACATGCAAGCCGGTATGGTATTGTTGCATGGATGTTACCCATCTGTGCTTGTTTCTCATCTTTCCTGTAGGTAATCTACTGATAAGCAATAGAAAGCCTTAAACTTATACAAGTCTTCTAGCTTCAAAGATAAGCTTTTGGAGTGATTAAGTATCAGTGTTCTGTATGTTCTTGTTGTATTTAACTGCTTTCTGACTACATGGTGGTTTTTCACTGTATATTGTGATCTGAAAGCTCTGTTTATTCACATATTATGTCTGTGATGGCCTGCACTTTAGAGGTTCACAGATAGGTAGTAGCAAGGCATTTAGAAGCATAGCTACAGTGTGTTGGCTGTCTCCGCACCATTGAGGAAGTAACTGAGCCTCTGTCAATCATAGCCAATGAAGTGATTCCAGGCAGAGTTGCCGGAAGCTGTTGAGGACTGGGGTGG
Source organism: Protopterus annectens (assembly GCF_019279795.1). Taxonomy (NCBI): domain Eukaryota; kingdom Metazoa; phylum Chordata; order Ceratodontiformes; family Protopteridae; genus Protopterus; species Protopterus annectens. Next base: position 1,878,623,776 of record NC_056741.1, read on the forward strand.
CGGAGGGCGATAGGGGCACTTAGTGATCTAAAGAGGGCATGTTAACGTGAAACATGAACACCATTCAATTTCCCCAACAGGTCTTGCAGCTATGAAACTGGAGGGGCTTCCCCTCCTTCTTGCTGTGTGGTATTGGGACACATGATCCCAGGGGTGTATATTCTGTTACCCATTCACACATCAAGGTTTCTCATGAAGTGTGTCAGTGAAGGGCTATGCCTAATGTAGTTAGGAATTTAATTTATAGTCTCTCAATTAATTTGTTTTGTTTTTATTTCAAGAGTAAGTGAAGCTCAGTGGGTTTGGGTGCCTCCACCCTTTGCTTAGCCTAGCTTACACATAGAAATCATCTAAATAAGAAATAGGTAGAAGCAATGTTAATGTTAATAGTGTAATGGTTACAGCATTTGCATAGTATCTGTGCATTCCTGGTTTAAATCCCAATAAAGTCAGAGATGTTTTTCATGTTGAAAAGTATACCTTAACCACATAACCACAGCTTGCATATCTAGGTATTATTCTTCAGTATAATAAACATTTGAAACACCCATATATAACTATGTGTGCTGGAAGGTAAAGTGAACAGAGAATGTAATGTTATGCAAGCACATAGTGAGATGTTACTTCACTGAAATGTATATATCCTGAGTAGTTAGTAGATGTGGCCATGTATGTGCGCACAGGTTATAAGTTTTAAAGTTTGTTTAACTGCTGCTTTAATGTCACACAAACACTTTTAAACATATTTACAACCGCTTAAATGAACCTTATTCTGGGGGAAAAATACATTTTTAAAGCATCGCAGTTGTTGAACACTGTAACACGCACACAATAGTTATGGGACTTACCACTAAGCCACCTGAGCTGTATACATGTTTCATGGTCTTTAGACTATACCTTATACTATAGGCATTCCACAGTACTGACCACAAATGGAACAGTCACTTTGTGTACATATGTAAAGTACATTGTAATGTACTGTAGTTTGTGAATCAACATATACAATTCTACATATGTATAACTGCTACAAATTAATACTAAATATATATATATATATATATATATATATATATATCTATATCTGCACATAGATAGAAATATATATATGTATATATATATATATATATATATATATATATATATATATATATATATATATATATATATATGTGGATCTACTATATTTGGTCGAATTTCATTTGGTCGAAAATTATTTCAGGCAGCCCACTTAACCGAAACCTCATTTGGCTGAAAGCACATTTGTTTGAATTACATTTGGTCGAAAATGGTATAAAGCCCCTGCCCCACTGCAGTGCGACCCTGGAGTGAGAATCCTTGAGGGACCCCAAGGGCAACTGGAAGGTGAGAGGATAGGTTGTTTTCCCATAGGACAGCTTGCCGCCTGTTATCTAAGTATGATTGGAACCATTGAATAGCTAATGTGTCTAGAGACATGGTTTTGAGTATATTAATGAGTAGGTGGTGGTTAATCATAGCGAATGCTTTTGAAAGGTCAATGAAGAGGGCTGAGGATAATGTATCTTTGTTACAATTCTTATTAATATAATTTGTGAATGATAAAAGAGCAGAGGTGGTGCTATGAAATGTTCTAAAACCATGTTGGCAGTTGGCTAGTAAATTGTTTTCTATTAGGTGGTTTAACAGCTGTTTATGAATGCATTTCTCCATGATCTTAGCCAGTGGAGATAAAATGGCTATAGGTCTAGAATTTGATAATTCATTTGAGTTGCCTCCCTTATGCAAGGGGATAATGTGAGAGATTTTCCAGATTGATGGGATAGTTCCTTCTGTAATATTTCTGTTTATCAGGATGGCTACGGGGAAGGCTATGGCTTTTTCAGCGTTTTGCAGGTATTCTGCAGGTAATAGATCTGCAGAGAGGGTAGTAGGTTTAAGTTTATGTAAGAGTGTACAGACAGGGGATGTAGGAACAGGTTGAAAGTGAAATGAAGGGGGTGCATTAGTGATGGAGGTGCTTGATGATGATGTATCAGGGGATAGCTGATTAGCAAGAGATTGAATAGTCTCTGTGAAGAAAGTGTTAAAGGTATTGGCTATTTGAGTAGGGTTATTGTGATCCGATCCTAAAGGGATAGGTGTGACTAAATGCCCGGGGTGTAAGAGTTTATTAATGCCAGACCAAAATCTTTGTGGCTTATTTTGGTTTGTTTGTTGGAGCTCAAAGTAAAAATTCTTTTTGTCTAACAATAAGGCTTTTTCTATTTCATTTCTAAGCTGTCTAAACTTTAATTGATCAACAAGGTTTTTAGTTGAAAGCCAGTTTGCCCATAATTTCTTTCTAAGGAGGATTTTTTGTTTGGTAGTTTCTGACAGCCATGGGGCTGGTTTAGTCTTGATTCTAATTGAACGTGTTGGGGCGTGGTAGTCTAAAATAGTTAAGAATTTTGAACTGAAGTATTGTACTGCTTCATTTAGAGGTAGATTTATTAGGGGTGACCAAGAGGGAGGAGCATAGGGTGACATACAAGAGTGGAGGAAGATGCACACAGGTGGATTATATCTTATGTAGGAGGGCCAGTTTGAAGAGATTGGAGACTGTAAAGTGGCGACCGGAGAAAGTGTAGTTAGGCAGCATAGGATGGTGGTTTGTAGGATGATGTTGGTGATCAAGAAGAGGAGGAGGAGTGTGAGGGCAGCACCAAGGATCAAATGGTGGAAATTGAAAAAGGGTAATTGTGAGGTAGAGTCCAGGGATGAGTTAAGACAGGCACTGGGTGGCAGTGAAGAGTTACCAAATAGCTGGGTAACTACAGCAGAGCTAGTAAGGGAGATGGCTAGAAAGGTGCTTGGTATCACATTGGGACAGAGGAAGGCAGACAAGGAGACATGGTGGTGGAATGAGGAAGTACAGAAGAGTATACAGGCAAAGAGGTTGGCAAAGAATAAGTGAGATTGTCAGAGAGATGAAGAAAGTAGACAAGAGTATAAGCAGATGAGGTGCATGGCAAAGAGAGAGGTGGCGAAGGCTAAGGATAAGGCATATGAAGAGTTGTATGAGAGGTTCGACACTAAGGAGGGAGAAAAGGACCTCTACCGATTGGCTAGAAAGAGGGACCGAGCTAGGAAAGATGTGCAACAGGTAAAGGTGATAAAGGATAATGAGGGAAACATACTCTCAAGCAAGGAGAGTGTGTTGAGGAGATGGAAAGAGTACTTTGAGGGGTTGATGAATGAAGAGAATGAGAGGAAGAGAAGATTGGATGATGTAGGGATAGTGAATCATGAAGTACAATGGATTAGCAAGGAGGAAGTAAGGATAGCTATGAAGAGAATGAAGAATGGAAAGGCTGTTGGCCCAGATGACATGCCTGTGGAAGCATTGAGGTGTTTAGGTGAAATGGCAGTGGAGTTTTTAACCAGATTGTTTAATTAAATCTTGGAACATGAGAGGATGCCTGAGGAATGGAGAAAAAGTGTTTTGGTACCGATTTTTAAGAATAAGGGTGATGTGCAGAGCTGTAGTAACTACAGAGGAATTAAATTGATCAGTCACAGCATGAAGTTATGGGAAAGAGTAGAGGAAGCTAGGTTAAGAAGGGATGTGATGATTAGTGAACAGCAGTATGGTTTCATGCTGGTAAAGAGCACTACAGATGTGATGTTTGCTCTGAGAGTGTTGATGGAAAAGTACAGAGAATGTCAGAAGGAGTTGCATTGTGTTTTTGTAGACTTAGAGAAGAGTTGCATTGTGTTTTTGTAGATTTGAAGAAAGCATATGACAGGGTGGCTAGAGAGGAGTTGTGGTATTGTATGAGGAAGTCAAGAGTGTCAGAGAAGTATGTAAGAGTGGTACAGGATATGTATGAGGGTAGTGTGACAGTGGTGAGGTCTGCGGTGGGAGTGACAGATGCGTTTAAGGTGGAGGTGGGGTTACATCAAGGACTACAGATGTGATGTTTGCTCTGAGAGTGTTGATGGAGAAGTACAGAGAATGTCAGAAGGAGTTGCATTGTGTTTTTGTAGACTTAGAGAAGAGTTGCATTGTGTTTTTGTAGACTTGGAGAAAGCATATGACAGGGTGGCTAGAGAGGAGTTGTGGTATTGTATGAGGAAGTCAAGAGTGTCAGAGAAGTATGTAAGAGTGGTACAGGATATGTATGAGGGTAGTGTGACAGTGGTGAGGTCTGCGGTGGGAGTGACGGATGCGTTTAAGGTGGAGGTGGGGTTACATCAAGGATCAGCTCTGAGCCCTTTCTTATTTGCAATGGTGATGGACAGGTTGACAGACGAGATCAGACAGGAGTCCCCATGGATTATGATGTTTGCAGATGACAGTGATCTGTAGTGAGAGTAGAGAACAGGTAGAGGAGACCCTGGAGATATGGAGATATGCTCTAGAGAGAAGAGGAATGAAGGTCAGCAGGACTAAGACAGAATATATGTGTGTGAATGAGAGGGAGGATAGAGGAATGGTGAGGATGCAAGGAGTAGAGGTGGCAAAGGTGGATGAGTTTAAATACTTGGGGTCAATAGTTCAGAGTAACGGTAAGTGTGGAAGAGAGGTGAAGAAGAGAGTGCAGGCAGGATGGAGTGGGTGGAGAAGAGTGTTAGGAATGATTTGTGACAGACGAGTACCTGTAAGAGTGAAAGGGAAGGTCTACAAGAGGGTAGTGAGACCAGCTATGTTATATGGGTTGGAGACAGTGGCATTGACAAAAAGGCAGGAGTTTGAGCTGGATGTGGCAGAGTTAAAGATGTTATGATTTGCACTGGGTGTGACGAGGGTGGACAGGATTAGGAATAAATATATTAGAGGGTCAGCCCAGGTTGGAAGGTTTGGAGACAAAGCCAGAGAGGCAAGATTACATTGATTTGGACATGTGCTGAAAAGGAATGTGGAGTATATTGGGAAAAAAAGATGCTAAGGATGAAGCTACCAGGTAACAGGAAAAGAGGAAGGCCTAAGATAAGGTTTATGGATGTGGTGAGAGAGGACATGCTGGTGGTTGGTGTGACAAAGCAAGATGCAGAGGACAGGAAGAAATGGAAACAGGTGATCCACTGTGGAAACCCCTAATGGGAATAGCCGAAAGAAGATGATGATTGTCCTGTAGGTTGTTAGGGCGGCCACGGTGGTGCAGCGTTTAGCATTATTGCCTCACAGCAAGAGGTTCTCTAGTTCAATTCTCAGCTGGGGTGCCTTCTGTGTGGAGTCTGCATGTTCTCCCTGTGGTCGAGTGGGTTTCCTCCGGGTGCTACGGTTTCCTCCCACATCCCAAAGACATGCAGTAGGTGGATTGGACATTCTAAACTGGCCCTAGGTGTGAGTGTGTGTGTGTGTGCATGTGTGTCCCTTCCGTGGAAGGTTGGGCGCCAGGCTGGCAACTTGACACCATGAAACTTTACTGCCAATCATGTGCGGACAGATGATCAGCTGTGGTGACCCCTAACCGGGAAAAGCCGAAAGAAGATGATTGTCCTGTAGGTTGTTGTGTTTGGAATATTGCTTTTATATCTGGTTATAAAGGTCAGTGAATGGTCACTTACATCTTCGGGGAGAGTTTGTACTTTGTAAGTTTGGTGGTGACTGTTTATAAGAATCCAGTCTAAGGTACTTTCCTTACCATTAAGTTTATTGGTCCTAGTAGGGGATGTAATGGTTTGGGTAAAACCATATGGGTTAATATGAGTAGGTGGTTGTTCAGAGGAACAGTTCTTCCAATTAATATTGAAGTCACCAAGCAGTATGGTTTCCTATGGGTAAGTATTAGATAGCCAACTGAGGATATCCTCTAGGGTTCTGGAGTTATTACCTGGGGGAAGATAAACACAGATGATGTAGATGGATTTATGTTTATTAAGGTGTAATTTGGAAGTAAGGATTTCAGCGTTATTTATAGGTGGAGGTTGAGAATCTACAGGTGTCACCTGTAATTCACTTTTGTGTAGAATAACTACTCCTCCACCCTTCTTAGCTTTACAGTCTAGCCTCAGGATATTATACCTGCATGCTATACAGGAAGCATTTAACAGTGCCTTAATGAATCAGCCTGCAATTACCATATTATTAGTCCACTGTGGGATTGATGTTCACATAGGGAAAGAACCCCACACACATATAGGATATGTATAAAAGCAGTTCCTACACACCTGCATCTGCTATGTACACCCACCAACATCTCCCCCACACCCAAACTAATTACAACAATACATACTGTCATACCATAACCAATTATTCACCCACTGTATGACATCTGCTGAAACCTTAACATACCTGGATAGAGACACACTAACATGGCCCTATGTGAAATAGTTGCTGTTATACAATGGAACAGCTGCTGATGTTACAGGGTTTGTTTGAACTAATCCTGTTTCAGAGGGTTGAAAAGTAATTACACCAGGAAGTGTTACCAATTACTGATTATCAGCACAGTATGATACACATTTACACCAAACTAAAGATGTCTGATGAGCACACTGTAAACCCCCTAACATTATATGCATAACCATACAGCCGTAAGCTGGTCAAACATCCTGGCCAGACTGAAACATATGCAGAAGTATTAGGTGCAGACAAACACTGCACAAGTAGCAATGTTCAGAAATATAACAGCAGTATTCACATATAGACCAAATATTCTAGGCATTACACACAATATAGTTCTGTTTGTCTCCATACAGCTGTTGCAATAGATTTCAAACAACACTTCCAGGCTGTCTTCCTCATAAGTAAGGCAAAGGCAACGCCCAAGTAGAGTACTCAATTATACTCCACCGTTGCTATGATATTGACTAAGGGAGTAGCTGCACAGCTGATGTGATGTAATTAACTAGCACATGTTATTGATCTCTAACTAATCTCTAACTATAAAAGGATGCCTTGTCACACATTCAAACCATCTGTATCTACCTGCAGAATAGTTCAAAATACCCAACAGAAGATCGAAACATAAACCGAAAACGATTAATATACCAGTCGATAACACCTCCAATTACTAAGAAATTATGTATAACATTTAGTATGTCTGTGTATGTAGTACCTGTTCTGTAATAATTACATTGTAATCAATGCATATAGTGGAAATAGCAATCTTGTAGCAATGTATTGTTGAGCAGTAGTAATGCTTGTAGTATTCTATGTGTGTACTGCTGTAGGTCACAAGGCAAACTCCTCATACACCACAAAGGATGATATGTATGGGCTTGGAATTCACCAATTCTTTTCCAGCCACTGTCAGTGTCAGGGTTGGTCCAACAAGTATGTGCTATAACAGGGAATAGTATATGTTGATATATTGTAACAGTAGACATATGTATGGGTGTATTAGTGAGATGAACATGTCAAAGGTGGGCTTACTGTGCAAATATGATTTGCATTGTGGGATACTGTGCCAATAACTGTGTAATGTACAGTATTTTAGGCAGATCTGTATTCCATTTTACATAGCATTTCTGTTATGTTATGCAAACACTAGTTATGTCTATTGGCAATTACAATACTTAATAACAGGATACATATGACGTGTATTCATCTGACAGTTTAGCAGCATGATAGTAAAGAAAACTGGAAAAGCTAGGTAACTATCCATGCACATAAGACATGTAATATCCACCTCACTAGTATCATTTTCAAGCAATTACAGCTGTTCATGTGTACATGTTATGCAAATGTGTAGTGACCCTCGTTACAGGGCTGGTCCAAATGGCTATGTGCACACCTACATAAAGTGGATATTGAGAGTAGAGGCACACTGGTTGAACTTTCAGGTTTGTGTAGCCTAACCTCTCATTGCCAACCTAACAGCCACTTGCAAATACTGTATGTAAGGTTGTGCACAGTGCTGGTAAAGAAACAGGTTGCATATCATCTGTAACTCCAGTGTAACATCTGCAGTAGGAGTGTAAGATGTAGGAGAACACTGCCCATGTGTAATAGCTGCTTCATAGGTGATGGCTTACACTATCTGAGTATATCCTGATCATGTTGATAGTGGCAGCAGGGTCTATTGATACTTGACTCTGTTTGGGGAGTGGGTGTCCGTGCCCAACAGAGCTCATGGTTCTGATGGATATGTGAGTATATACCCAGAAAAGGATACAGACCTGTTGACACTTTCATCATCTGTAATCAACTATCAGGATGTGATGTGCTCCTCAGAGGAGGATTGCTGCTAAAGGTAGCTACTATGTTTCTGTAATAGCCAGTGTTGTCACGTCCATAACACAAATATTTACTTGTGAGCATCACTGTCTAAAACATCTTCATAAGCAATACATAAACTAAATACAGCACTTGGTACTTGTAGTACTGAATGCTCATACAGGCATATCCACTAGTCAGCTACTGGTGTTTACTAATGTCAGCTTTGTGTATGTGGCCATCCTGGGGGGAATAATCTCTATGCCATGTACACTGCCAAACCCACCTAACACCATACCCCACACATTATCTGGAATGCAGCTACAGGGGTAAGCCTGAAGACAGTCCAGTCTAAAGCCATGACTGGACTCTACAGTTATGAGGTATAGGTTAACACATGCATCTCATCACCACAACCAACACATACCCTTACCAGAACACAGTAAGGACACCCACACATACCACCAGAAATCACACACATTCACAGAGGCTTCTAAGTATCTGGCCAAGCAAGAGACCTCCCAAGCTGGAATAGAAAGACAACAATATACAAAACCTGTATGACATAGTTTGCATAATTGTGCCACACCTCAGAAAACGTAGCCAGAAACATGCCCAACAGTACTCATTTGTGAATGCAAACTCTAACACTATGTTACACACCAAGCTATACAAGGGCAAACATACTGTCAGCTGCCTGTCTGCCATGATTAGCCACATACCCACACACTCAGACCACCTTTTGAACTATACACATGGCTCTGGCATATTCCATGTTGTTGTGCAGGACTTGTGATGCAGTAGCCTGGACTGCATGGAAACACACATGTAAGAACTGTCAGGTCTTGTAGCCCATGCAGGTATGTCCCAAGGCCTGGGTAGCATTCTTCCATTGGCCAGAATGATACTGCAGTACAGGGACAAAATTATTGTATTGCACAATTGTCTAATGTACTGGTGTAATTCAAAATGTATCCAGTATCTCTCTGCCTGGGATAACATGGTTGACAGACCATGATGCTTTGCCAGACAGGGCCTGCACCTGTCACCCCTGGGAATCTGGATACTGGCTAGGGCTCATGCTTCCCCTATAGTGCCTTCACCGTGCAAAGTTCCAGTGAAAGTCCACTGCTGTAACAGGGACAGCCAAGCAATAAACTGTGGGTCTCGCTACTCAATGATACATTTCAGAAACTCATTATGGACTCACGTCAATCTTTAACATGGAGAACATATCTGTGCAGTGACTGAGATATGGCTCAACCCTCTGGGAGAGCACCACTGCATGACCATGTTATAACACATACCTCACCTCTCGGCCATTATCCTTTATTGGAACATATGGGCCACAGGTTTTTCCATATTTCTGAAGGATATGTACACCCCCATGCTAGTTGTACTTGCATAACTTCAGAGGCAGTATGCTGAGCAACTACTTTTGCACCAAAGTGGAATCTAAATTTCACATTGTGACAGATAACCCACCATGCCTCAGAATTCCCAACTGTCATATTGTGCTGTAATGGGGAATATTAGGTTTGAGACAGAAAAACATAATAATGGCTACTCTCAACTATCCCATTATGAACTGGGAAGACTCATGTACCAACACCTGTGCTCAATGCATGTTGGATTTCATCAACTCCAATGATCTGGATCACCATAGTCACACAAACAGGGCTAACAGTATGCGGCCCATAGTCAGTCTCCAAAGCCAATGTTATGCTTCTTAAGAGCAAAGTGGCGACTGTCATGGCACCCATGCAGATGGACAATGCATGTGCAAATGCTGACTCCTACACAAATGCACTTTATGCACTCACATAAGTGCAGTGATTGTGCCATTGAAACAGAACCAGGATTCAACCAAACACAAACAGGAAGGCAAACTGGTGGTACCCTGCCTTAAACTGTACCACATAAGGTAGTAACTGTTGCAAGAGTGAACACACATGAGTGGAGGTGATCCCTGGCCAGCCTCAGTAAGATGCAAATACACCATATAAAGCCACACAAAGCTTGAAACTAATCAGCCACATATTATGTGGCCAACCACAGAGCATTCTATAGCTGTTTCATGAATCGTAATGGCAACAATAAGACCTACCGTGCTTCACAGCACTATGGCATGAAAGGTACTGCACCTACAGAAATAGCACCTGTTCTTCCAGATAGGGTCTTGGATAACCTAAACCCACACTCACCTCCCCCACAATAGGTACACATATTTATATATCCATGTACACTACAGAGCCCTTGTAATAACATCTATGTAGGTACAAGCTGCACTCTCTAAAGCCATACATACAGCTTGCATGGGACCTGTCAACATCCCAGGGTGTATCCTGTACAAATGTCAGTACAATTTGCTGTCCACATACACATCATGTTCAATCATAGCTTCATGTCAGGCTGTGTACACACTGAATGTTGCACAGCAACAGTTATCACACCCCACAAAAGGGGAGACACCACTGATAATGGGAAATAGTGCGCTACTACCCTGCTGAGTCTGGTTTGTAAAGCCATGAACCTTGATCAACTTATGTGATGTAGTCAGTACAGATGTAGATGACAGTAAGGTTGATTCATACAGCATATCATGACCTTGTCAGGTCTTAGGACACCATCACCCATACTGTGTTCCAGCTACACTCAGTAAACTAGGGGTATATTCCTATGCCACAGGAGTGGTTGGCAACTGGACTGCTGGCAGAACCAGCACTACAGAAGGTGTCTGACTAATACACACACATTAAACCGGTGCCAGCTACAGTAATACAGGGTTAATTCCTGGTACTCCCCCTCATTGTTATCTATACCACACAGACTAACATAGAAGGCATCTACCTATTGAAGTTTGCAAATGACTATGAACTAGGAGCAATAGTTGACTCAATGAGTGCTGTGGGCAACATACAGAAGGGCTTTTGTGGGTCAGATGTGTGGTGTGTGATGTATGGCCACAATATGCCAGCTAAGTATTGCATTGTCATCCCCTATGTTATAAACCCTGCACCTATGAACTACCAAATAGGCAGCGGTCAACATAATGGAAACTGTGTGTGTATGGGATGCAGCTTGACAGTAGTCTTTCCTTTGATAGTTACTTTACCACATGAGTCAGGTAGTCATAAGTGTTGCCCCTAATCATGACAGGGTGCCATCCATGAATATAGAGATCATTGTTTAGCCATACTCAACACTCAAGTGACCCATAATAGATCACATATTTTCTTTAAGGGTTATTGGCCATGTTCAGATGGCCTACACTGGTCTTCCCAATCCCTAGTTCCACTATGTAGCATGATGCCTACCCTGAATAAAGCCATGTCCAACACAGAGATGTTTGACATGCTACACTTACACATCCTGATTCCAAATAAGCATTTACGTCATGGACATCCACCTTACTAGTACAAGGATCACAACATGCCTGACAGATCCCTGTCCCATACACTTTACATACGCCTGCCATACTATGCATCTCTGTCCAACAAAGCTACGCATTGCCCCTCTTTGAGACATGGAGTAATGACCCCATGGCAAATATATCAGTAATCCTGTGGATCAGTTCTGTGGCACTGCTTGAACTGGCCACTGTAACTTAACTGTCTGTTGGCTACAGCTAGGTAACATTTCAGCCTATGCTCATAAATGGCCCAGGGCATATAACCTACTAGTTCACTATGACTATACATGCTATAGTTGATATCCGACCCTTCAAATACCATCAAGCTAGCCATTGTCCCATGTGTTTCACATGTGCAACACAGGTAATACATGGCAGGCTGCTAAACTGCTGTACAGTGCCATGTAGATGTATATGGCAAAACATATACATGTAAAACTTTCTGTGAGCAAGGCTGCAGGGTCACAGATCATGTTCCTTAAGGCTGTGTATGACTATATATGTGACATATATACAGCATTAAGGTGTATTGCATTAATGTGAACACATCCAGTCATATGCTGACAGGTAAAGACACAAGTACAGGCAAACAGACATGCCCACATCAAGACAACATCCACATGGAGTATGAGCAATGTCATCACTTGACACACACATATATGATGATAACATCAAATCACCAGTACGTGTCAAATGTGTGTGAGTTAAACATGTCAGTGGTGTTAGTGTCATGTAGATTTACAAAGACATATTTGTAATCTTAATAAATGTGATACACATGTATGTTCAGCTGTACTTCTGTACTTCTCTGTGAGTTACTGTGATCTGTCTCCATCATTATGTCTTCCAAGTATGCCGCGTGCCAAGCTACCACCATAAACCTGCTTGGAGGATGAGGTCCTCATACGATACCTCCTCGACAACCATGTAACACTCTTCAGCCATGTGCCACAGGATGCACAGCAGAGGGATGCCTAATGGGAGGAACTGCGCAGGAAAAAAAATGATGTTGGCAGCCACAATCGCGCCTATCAGCAGGTGTACCAACACTGCACTGACATCATTAGATGGGCGAAACAGTGCAGAAATGCAATCATCAGGGAACAAGGTGCAACAGGTGGGGGGGGGCACTCACCCAGCCCTCACTCACATGTACCAAGGAGCTACTGGCCAACCTGGGGACACCTGCAGAACTCCATCCACAAGCTTTAGCTGGTATTTTGGAGGTGGGTGTCTCACAACCACTGAGCCTGGAGTTGCCTGGTATGGCACTACTGCATATATAACACAACTATATTTCATATAGTTACATGTGTTACTGTACAATATGTAATGTAACATCATATGCAAAGCATGTATGCACACATGCCACATACCATAGTTTGCTACTCTATGTATGCACAGATGTGTATACTCCATAGTATAGTCTATTGTACTGGTTTATATGCTAACATGCACATTACACCCTGTAGCTATCATACAGGTCTGGATAACGATCTTACTGTTGTGACACTCCTATTTAGGTACCTCTGGCATTTTGCAGTGACAGCAGCCTGTTGCAGGTGAGATTGTTTTTATTTATCAGGCTCGATAATGCACAAATCATATTAATTGCATGCTATCTGCCATGTGGCCATTTAACACACATATACATAATGTATTGTGGCCTTGTTAATATATACAGGTCAGACCTGGAATGCATCACAGTGGTTACCCATGTGGAATAATTGAGGACTATATAAAACACCTACCCTAAACCATAAAAACTGCCATTGCCAGATGTGTGGACAGCTGTGAATAGAATGGTGGAGGTGTGGCTCACTGTAGGGACATGTACTACAGATCAGCATTACACATGTGGGGAGTACAAACAGTACTATACATAGAGCATATGTGTGCACACACTCTAAATGTTTTTGAGCTGGAGTATGACCAGCCCACAGGATTCACCCTTGTGGATTATACACTTGCTATGAATGTCATAAAATGTCATGTGCTATCTGACATGTCCATGACATTTAGTGGGCTGACTGCAACACTGCTTAACTATCCTGCAAAACATGATAACTCACATCCCAAACATACCACTCTTTGTCTGCATAACCCTGTCCTCAGTGGAGCATATGACATCTATGGGTGTATGTCATATGGGACAACAATGACATGTGAAATAGATGCCCAGCACAACCATTGGACAAAACATGTTTACACATGGCCATGGAGGATGGCCAGAGACATGAAGCAACACACATAGTAGAAGTGATGTACATGTGTGTACACCCTGTTGTACATTGGCCTGACATAATACAACTATGGCCTTTGTGTAATGGTGATATTGCAGATGTGAAACACTAAAAATCATACAGGCCTGTGAACGGCTTGTGTAGGCATGACATCAAAAAACCACATAACATGTCTTGAACATCATGAGTGTGTCACGACATGAAAGCATTCAACTATACAGTACCCAAATACATACATGTGTTGCACAACATTCACATACAACCACATCAGGCCATAGATACAGTACATTCACCTTGCTGGTGTCAGAAATCACTGTCATGCTTGCTCCTCATGTGTGTGAGGTACACAGATGGCATGTGGGACATGGAGTACTGCTAAGTTATCCATGTCTAGGCATAGTTGCCAGGCATCAGCAATATGGTTGCAGATGTGCAGGGGTGTCATCTGTATACCCTTTAGTGACCTGTGTCACACATTCCACAATAGGGTTTAGAGTGTATACACCACAGTGACGTAGGTCACATTCCACATTAGATATGTATTTCATCTGAACACAGTCATGGCTCTGAACTGTGTCTGTAACTCACACTGTATAGCAATAGTGAAGCCACATGATGCCCTGCAATGGCTATGCACATCAGTTCAATGTGCAGTATGTCACTGTATATCTGTAGGGTGGACTGACAACATTGGGTCAGCTGAAGGCCCATGTTAATCTAACATGTCCCTGCACTGGGACACCATTACCTCACTGTATATTTGAAAGGACACCATTGTGTTAAACATGTATGCATGTTATTCAACACATCAGCAGAAGACATGTCATACTACATGTGATTGGCAAGGACATATGCCACACATCAGGCTGGTGTACTGTTAAACAGTGTTGGTCTGTGGCACCACTGCAAAGTAGGGACAGTCATGTCAAACATGTGTGTTCAGCCACATGCACATTGTCTGTAGACTCGGCTCAGGGGTAAGCAGAATAATATTGAACAGACATGCACTGCTTTGGGGGAGATATGCAAGCTAGGGCTCAGGCAAACAGTATTCACTCAACCTACCCTTCTGCTCATGTCCTCCTCATGCATAGGTGCAGTGGCCAACACAAAGCATCTGTGGCATATGTACAAAGGTCAGCAATGGTCTGTTAACATATGTGGTATGTTGCACAAAACATGGCAGTGCTGTGCAACAGTGCATAGTGCATGCATTGTGTTGCAAGTTTGAGATATAACCTACTAACACAAACGGTGCAACACAGGGATGTATGCTAACTACTACTATAATTGTGTAAGGTGCATGCCTTCTGCTATAACACATGCATGCTGTTGTGTGCTACTCAGGGATGTATGATAACTACCATTATAAATGTCTAAGCTGAATACCTTCTGCCATGTCACATGCATGTTGCATGCCATTGGGTGTCATAGCATGTGTCTGTGTGTGTGTGTGTGTGTGTGTGTGTGTGTGGGGGGGGGGGGTGTCTGTGTGTCTGTGTGTCTGTATGTGTCTGTCTGTCTTTGTGGGTCTGTGTGTGTACTGTGCTGTATAACTTGTAATGTGCAGTTCGTGTCTACCCCTCACAGGTGTTGATGTAGGTGCCTTGCCCTCCTGCGGTCCACCTGATGTTAGTGTCCCCACAGACTCTAGCAGTGATGATGAAAGTATGATTAAGGCACAGGCAGGGTTGTCAGGGGCTGAAACTGTGCCAAAGGTTGCCATTCTACCTGCACCCCCCTCATCCCCACACACAGATCTCATGCCTACACATACACCATCACTAGTGGCCATAGAGGAAGGACAGTTGGCAGGTGGTAGCATGGAACAGGAAAGTGTGGAGACTATGGAAGGTATGCCTGCACACCATGATCCCAGCCACCTGACTAGTGATGTCCCACCAGGCATGTACCCAGCGCTGCTCATAGGAGGACCTATAGCCAACATGCCCCTGCAAGAAATAGCTCATCAGCTGGTGTCACCAGACACCTGTTTCAGGCTGTAATGGAGGCACAGGCACATGCTGAATGGCACAACAGAGAAGGTCTGAGACTTCAGAGGGCTGCTGTCCATTCTTTAACTGACAACATCCAGGCAATTGCAAATGCTCACCATCATCTTGAAGATGTTTTGGAAAGACGATTGAATGACATGGTGGCATGTCAGTCCTCGAGTGTGGAATGTCTCTGTTGGAACATCTGGTGGGAGTGAGGCATCAGACACATGGACGTAGGCCAGCTACATCACCTATTGAAGGTCTATGTGAACATGCTACTTCACATGCCCGCTCCCATAGTGGCGGTAGAAGCAGCAGTGCAGCTAGTGCTGTGCCGTCCACACCAGGACACATCAGGCCATGTGCACATGGTCCTGGATGGTCCCAACAGGGACACGGTTCCAGTGGACATGTGTCATCAGACAGTACCCAATCTGGACCTCTGCCTGGTAGTGCCCGTGCAACTCCTGGCAGGTGAAGGTCACGTGGCCATGCCCGGACACCGGGAACTGTGAAACTTGCCCTGTACAGTCTGCAGCTGTCAATAATATCCCTGTGTAGGCCAGCCACGTGCCAGACTTGTGTGCATACATACACACACACACAAGAAACAAATGTACGTCACCTCAACACACACGCACGCATAACATCCATACACTCCCAATGAGATCAAAAGCCCTAACCCACACCCATGATGTCATCCAATGGTGCTGACTATTCCTCTGGCAAACATTATCACCCTGTGCATATGATGATGCCTGTGCCGCATCCCTGTCATCCACACCATCGGTACAGGGACATGCTCATATGGTCTGATGCACAGGGTGAACATACTAAGAAGACAACTGTAGATTACAATTGTTGAGTGGTGTTGACAGGCAGCAGACATACCATGTACTACAGTTTTAGAATGCATTTTGTACTTTCGACAGTATGTATCATGTGTAACAACAGTAACTGCATGTGATCTTGATGTTCTGCCTTCCTCTTTCAGGTGAAATTGCATGTGCTGGGGGATATTAGTGTTTGTAGTTAGTGTCCTATATGTAAATGTAGACTATGCACAGGTCTGTATGACAATACCTGCATGTACTTTGCAGCTTCTACATCAAAGTTATAATCTCCCAAGTTTCAAACATATTTACTGATCTAATGATCCAAAAGCATGATAGCTGTGTAGTAAGCTACTGTGGCCAGAGCTGTCACATCTATAGTGGGTGACATCACAGATATAGTTACCTGGAGTGGGGAGGAGGTAAAAGAGTGGTTTAGCAGATGACAAGGGTAAAGGTGGCTTCTCATTGGAAAGCAGTAATACCTGCTCTCATGACAGGATGCATGTACATACACACACTCAGGGATTCACAGACAGTAACACACATTCAGTTGCCAGTGCTGGGATGAGAACCTCTGCCTATATGCAAATTATCATTATAGTACTATGCAATTACAAGATACGCCACAGAGATTACACATGTATAGATAGTCTGAATGGCCTATGATCGAGGACATCAACAGGGATACCAGATTGTGGTGAGTGTATGTGGGGAGGGGGGGTTCATCAGTTGGCTATGTCACAACAAGCCTCACCCCAGGGTGCACATGTTTACAGGTGGTTAGAATGCTCTTCTAAGATTGATGACATCAACAGGGATACTACATTGCATTGAGTGGATGGGGAAGGGGGTTTTATCATTTCACTATGGTAAAATACAGCCTCACTCCAGGGACCGGACAGCCATACATACACACACACACACACACACACACACACACACACACACACACACACACACACACACACACACACACTGCGGCATTCACAAAGATATACACCTATGTCATACACATACAGACACTTGACATGTGTGTGATTCAAACACCTGCCTATGTCTTGCTTTCTACACTTCACTCTGTACAGATGTCTACAACAGTGTACAGGAGAATGAAAAACATGTGGGATGTATTCCCTACCATACGTGACATATATGGACACACACACCCACACATGCCAGTACTGTGAATCAAACACCTGCCTATCTCATGATAGGTATTACAGCACGACAGCACTATTGCATGCGCTACAAAGCATACTGACTCTTTCCTTTGCCAACTGTGCCGATATATGCACAATATATGCACAGGGGAGGTGTTACTGTTCCAGGTGTCTAGAGGTTTGCCTTCAGTGTTACCCTTACTGCATTCTACATTGTGTATCCTCCCCTTCATTTAACAAAACCATAGCTTAGCAGTTACACATATTATTGTAGGAATGGTTGTAACACACCTGTGAGCTATCCACAGTAATCATTCATCTACAAAGTAGCCCCACCACTTAGTAGTTATGTCCAAACATCTGTCCATACCTAAAGTACAGCTTACTGTACTTTGAGCATATCACCATATACAGTTGGCAATGTTAAGGCTACATTGCAACTGCATGATGTACTAAGAAAGCAGTCACCTTCAAGCAACAGACACAGCACACCCATGGAATCTAAACACACATCAGTACATGTCCACATGTGCTGTCTCCATCAGTACGTGGACTAGCAGGTCAAGAGGATACATTCCACACCTTCCCCACACCATGTATGAAACCTAGCTGAGCAGTACACCATAATGGATGTTGTATTCATGTACTGGTAGGACACACAACCACCTTCACTGAGTAGCCAAGTGTACATTTATGCCAACAGCACATCAGTAAGACACATGCACAGCAATATTCCATGTCATGATCCCACAATCTGTTAGTTGAGAGTTCCACTGTGAAGTCAGAGCACTGTAATGGTCACAGTGAGCACATCATATTTGCCACACACACATCATATTTGCCACACACACCTCATGGTTACTTGAAGAGTGCCAGCAATGTGCTCTGTTTGAGCTAGACATTACACACTTATTCAATCATGTGCGAGGTCTGTGGCTTGTAAACATCTCACCCCAGCACATTCTGGCTATTGTGGTAATAAGGTTAATGTCCAGACAGCAGACAGCATGCATGGCTTGCAATTGTTGACATGGGGTATATGTAGGAGCTGTGGGAACACATGGCTGTACATGTCATGGATATACCACCTGTAACTACTCAGGAACATACAGACCATATCTGTATTCCCCTAAGTCTGTCACTACAAGCTATGTGTGTAGGTCCTATGATCCTGTTTTTTGGGTATGTTTGTAGGCATTGCATTAGGTGGATATGTCTAATGACATACATGCCACATGGGTTGTTGTATGATATGATAGGTGTCCAGTAGAGAGGGAATATTACCTCTGTAAATATAGATATCAAACCATATGTACTGTTAGCATTCAGCAGCCATGGACTTATCTTCCATGTGCATGTATGTAATGAATGTAGCCACCTGTATGTACAAAGGACAACAACAGCAATGGTATTCTCATGTATGTTGTATGAGTGTGGGTTGTACAGATCCAGAGCAGGTCCATCTAGGTCATTTCCAACTATGAGGGTGTTGTTTACTGGTGTACAGCAACAGTCAACTGTGTTAATGCTGACAACATCCGAAGGACCATGGTATGTGTACAACTATCCTGGTTACAAACATAGGTATTATTGCATTGCATAACACATTATGCAACTGTGTCAGTACATGGGTACTTTGCACAGTTGATGTAGGGCTAGGTACAGTCCACCAGTCAAAGGTTATTTGGTGTTCTACCATACTATTTCATACCACATGTATGGATGTGTGTTGGTAGCCTGAGGACATGGTGGTGGATGTATATGAGGATACTACATAGAATGCAGTTGTTGCCACTGGCACCTGTACCTGACACATATGTGATGAATTATGTCAGAGTAGTGGTCTTTACTTGTGAGTAGCCTTTATGAATATGTGGACACCACCACCTGGAGTGGTCCATACCAGTGTCATGGCCCACATGTCTGGAACTGAGTTATATGGTGGTAGTGCTATTGTGCATTACAGAGCCATCAGCCAGGTGTTCCTCACTGTACAGATGTCAGTATTCCCCATTGTAGGGTCTACATTGAGCAAATGGATTATGAAAGCCACACATCTGGCACTGGTTATCATAAACATCCAATGCAATTGTCTTGTAGGTGTCTGTGTTTAGGACTTGTGCCTTGGAATGCTACTATATGGGTAAATGCTACCTAGGTATTATCCACACTCCCTTGAATCATGGATGCATCTGCTCTGTGACAAAGGCATGTCTTCTTTCAGTCATGACATCCCGGAATGACAGACACTGGACAACATCATAATTACAGCAGGACATTGACTGACTGTTTTGGTCAAGCAGTTGCCATTCGTACCATGACATCATTGCGAGTGGCACATGCTGTAGTTAGCATCCACCTGTGTATCCCAGTTAACCTACTGTCTGTCACTTCCACACATGCATGATTGTGTATACTTCACATATATATGGCAGTACTTCATGTGCACGTATGCATGTGTATCACACAGCACAGACACAGATATATCATTTACGGGCCACATACAGGTATCTGGTAGTACACTTGTATGATGTGCATAGATACTGACATTTAAGATGCACATAGCTGTAAACCTGTGTGCTTACAATAAGAGTCCATTGCAACATGTTCTGTACATCTAAGTGTATGAGCATGTACACTGTGGCCTTCTGTGGTTAGAATCGGAGTGCATCCCAAACAGCCCTGTGCTACTAAGTGTATGAACATACCCACTGCCAACTTGTGTAATTTGAGTCAGTGCATCCAAACAAGCCCTTTGTTTCTAAGTGTATGAGCATGCCCAGTATAACCTTGTGTAGTTGTATTCATAGTGCATCCCAAATGGCCCTGTGCTACTAAGTGTATGAGCATGCCCACTGTGACCTTGTGTAATTGGAGTCAATGCATCCAAACAAGTCCTGTGATTATATGTGTATGAGCATGACCACTGTAACCCTGTATAGTGATAGTAGTTGTCCATTCCATAGATCGACATACTCCAGTTCAGGGCTTGTTGTGCTACAACTATACCTCTCAGGCCTACCTATGTCTTACCTGCAGATGATGTGTCTTGTTTGTACATACAGATTGTAATGGACTCCTACGTTAAATACACAGGTTTACAGCAATGTACATCTTAACTGTCAGTATCCAAGTTGATGTCCTCAATCTTAGAAGGGCATTCTGACTGCCTTGAATGTGTAATCTCTGTGTCATGCCTCGTAACCGCGTAGTACTGTAATAGTGATCTGTAGATAGGCAGGAGTTCTGATCCCACCACTGGCAAGTGTGTGTGTGTGTGTGTGTGTGTGTGTGTGTGTGTGTGTGTGTGTGTGCGTGTGTGCGTGTGTGTGTGTGTCAGCAAATGGTTGTGTGTGCATATTTGTGTCTGCATCCTGTCATGAGAGTGGGTTTTACCACTTTCCAAAGGGAAACCACCTTTTGCACTGGCCTTTATCCTTGTCATCTGCTAAACCACCCTCCCCCCCCTCCCCGCTGCAAGTAATCAGTCCTGTGATGTCACCCAGCTCAGATGCAGAATCAGAGTAAGTGTAATTGTGTGGGTTCTGTGGCACATACCCCAACTGCATAGCACTCTACTAGTTACCTTTACATAGGCAAGACTTGTAAGCACAATATTGGCAAGTCTGTGTGTTTGTGTGTGTGTGTCTACCCTGTAGCCAGGCATACACATGTATGTCTTTTAACATGCAGCACACCATGGTAGTCATCTATGGTGAATGGAGTCTACAAATTATTACATAGTTAGGAATGGAAAAGAATAGACAGTCAAGAATGACTACTGTTGGGAATGTTATTTTCCTGGGCTACTGTTGAGCAGTGAAGCAGATGTGGTCCCCGGGATTCCCCCACCCAAACTCCGCAATCCCAGGGATACATTTCCTTAGCCATCATTCCACACCCCAAACTCCACATACACAACAACCATCCCTTCTCTGGTGAACTGATTAAGATTTAAATGTTATAAAACAAGAGTTGCCTCTGTTTTGTGTACATGTCAATTCTTTTGGAACCCTCCTGTGTTCTGGGTGTTCAGACGTGTTTACATATATGGCTATAGCTGTGTCTGTGTATATGCATATATATATATATATATATATATATGTGTGTGTGTGTGTGTGTGTGTGTGTGTGTGTATACACATCCCATAATTGCATATATGTATTTAGTATTTAGTTATAACAGTTGTACATATGTAGACATGTCTATGTTGTTTCACAGAGTACAGTATATTCAAGGGTATTGTAGATATGTACACAAAGTGACTGTCCCATTTGTTTTGGAATACCTGTAGTAAAATGTGTATTATAAAAACTATGGAACATGCATATAACCCAGATGGCTTAGTGGTAAGTCCAGTGACCTTAGTGTGTATGGTCCAGGGTTCAAGACCTGCAAGGGTCATTGATAATGTAATTTAGGACTGAATAAGACACATTTCGGCATTTGGAAATGTGTTTTCGCGACAGTAAGCAGCAGGTACACAAAGGTAAAAAAAAGACATGTACAACTCGTGGTACACTTGATATGCCCTTCTTTGGCAATCCTGCTGATGTCACCCACCTAGACATAAACCTCTGAGAGTACCGTCATCAGTAATTTCTGTAACTGCGTAATGCTGAAGTGTGAGAAACTAGTTTGGTAGGTGTTCTAACCCCAAACTTGCCAACTGTGTGTGTGTGTCTGTCTACCTGAGAAGGGAAGAATGCATTTTAGAGTATGCACACTCCTTACAATTCACATACTCAACTTTGGCAAGGGTGCTGATGTCACCCACCTAGAAATACACCTCTGGGAGTGCCATAGCCCAATAATTTCTGTAGCGTGTCCTATAACTGCGTAATGCTGTAGTGTAATAAACTTGTTTGGTAGGTGTTCAAATCCCAGTCTTGCCAACTGTGTGCATGTCTGCCTGAGAAAAGAACCATGCTTTTAGAGTATGCACACTCCTTACAATTCACTTACTCAACTTTGACAAGGGTGCTGATGTCATCCAGTTAGAAATACACCTCTGGGACTACTATAGCCCAGTAATTTCTGTAGCACATCCTGTAACTGTGTAATGCTGTAATGTAATAAGCTATCTTAGTAGGTGTTCTAATCCCAGATTTGCCCAGTGTGTGTGTTTGTCTGCTCGAGAAAAGAGCAATGCTTTTTAGAGTATTCACACTCCTTACAATTCACATACTCAACCTTTTCAAGGGTGCTGATGTCACCCACCTAGAAATACATCTCTGGGACAACTGCACCCAGTAATTTCTGTAGCATGTCCTTTAACTGCGCAATGCTGTAGTGTGATAAACTAGTTTGGTAAGTGTTCTAATCCCAGATTTGCCAACTGTGTGTGTGTCTGCCTGAGAATAGAACAATGTTTTTTAGAGTATGCACACTCCTTACAATTCACATACTCAGCTTTGGCAAGGGTGCTGATGTCACCCACCTAGAAATACACCTCTGGGACTGCCGTAACCCAGTAATCTCTGCAGCGCATTGGATACCTGTATACTGTTAGAGTGTGATTTAGAACTGTGGTAGGGTTCCATCCACAACCATGGTAGTTATGTGTTTTCTGTGTGTTTCAATGTCTGTGTAAGGAGCAATGCATTATAGCCTACTCACTCGCAGGACATTTACAATGTCCTACATTGGTGATCCTGCTGATGTCATTCCTTGTCAAATACACCTCTGTGGAATGAGTTCCCTAGTAATCCTTGTGGTGTGTCCTATAACATCTCCATGCAGTAGTGTGATATAGATCTTGGTCATGGGTACTATACCCACACATGTCAGTTGTGGATGTGTTGTGTGTGTCTCACTGTTTTGTGAGCAATGCATTTTGGGCTACTCACCTACAGGAAATTCCAATTGCCCTACTTTGGTAACCCTGCTGATGTCATTCCTTGTGAAATACACATTTGGGGATGGGATAGCCCAGTAATCTCTGTAGCGTGTGCTATAACTGCGTAATGCTGTAGTGTGATAAGCTAGTTAGGTAGGAGTTATATTCCAAGATGTGGCAGGTGTGTGTGTTTGACAGTCAGAGCCTGTGTGGAGGTGGCTGTGAGTGTCTAACCACTGGACATGCTGAGGAGCGGTTTTTGTAGTTTTCCTATATGGTGGCCATATTATATGTCACAATGTCCACCTCATGAGGATTACAGATTTCAATCAGCCAAGAGACTGTGTTGGCAAGCCATTACCCTACATATGGCAAAAGGCCTGGTGAACAAAGTAAGCACCCCAACTATTACCCAGAATACGGTCTGAACCCATGTGTCATACACAAACACACATGACTAGAAAATCCGGCTATATTGCTATTACCCTGCACATTGTTGACAGATAGTAGGCATGGTGTGAATGCAATGGGGTGCAGAGGTCATGGCACCCTGTCCACCAGTACAATAGGCACATAATTGCAGACAGTGCGCCTTCACTATGTTCCCCACTGGATGCCTGCAACATATGTGGTGCCATCAAATGTGATCCTCAAAGGACATACAATGCCTTACACACACAGATGCCACTGACACCAGGGAATACCTGTATCATGCTATCAATGCAGGTGCAGGGTCAATCTGCTGTCTATTAGTAGGTCCTGCCACACCAGGCCAGTATTGGCACATCTGATAACAGTCTGTGCACACAACATGTGCCAGGCAAACCAGGTACACTTAAACATGTCACTGTACATTAATGTGGGATGTGCACATCCCAGGCAATGTCCATGTCAATGACTATCAAACACAGACATGGCATGCATTGCTAAGCAATGGCCACAGACAATGGTAACCAGGATGTCAGGACAGTTAATACAATACCCATCTGTGTGGGACATTGCAAACACTACATCCCTGAACCACACTGCAGACCATTGTCAAGTGGACTGATGCCAAGGATTACCCCTCACCTAGCCATGTACAGCTATCTTGCACAGCCAACCACTGCACACCCATGAAGCAATGCACACATGCATATCAGTACTGGTATCTTGTGTCTGCGTGTGGGGTATGATGTTCCCAGCCACAGTCACACCCAGTATAACTCCCACTGGCATACTGACTGATGTCAGACATGTTCACATGCCCTAGCCCATAGAACCTCAGGATAACTCCTATGGTGCATATAATACCTGTGCTTTACTGTAGTGTGGCAAACTAAGTAGTTAGGAAGTGTATTTGTGAGCCTGCCAAAGTGTGCCAATGTGTCTGAGTCCCTTAGAGAATGTGGTTGTGTTGACAATCACATCTGTTCATGTGGACAGCCATGTGTGCTACACCTAATGTATGTCTACTATATCTCTGCTGCAGATGTTGCTCACCAGCACACATATATGTTCTTACAGAACACCAACATGTCAGCTATGTGGTACATGGAGTAACTGCATGCACTTGTAATAATAATGGCTAGTCAGTCAGGGGGTTGGACCCCTATACTATATAGGTGTGTGACAGATGGTGCTTAGGTTTTAGTCTCCCAGCCCTTCTCTGATGTACTTTGCCTCTGTCTGTCCCTCACACACACTCTCTAGTGGATGTGGAGATGTACACCTGCTCAGCAGCAGCTTGTGTTTTGTAAGTGATGGTCATGATCAGGTGATGGCCTCTGAACCTATTGCAGTCCTCCTCTAGCTGATTACATGTGGAACAGCTGTGGTAACATTCCCATAGCCAATTGCATGGAAACACAGTACAATATCTAGGAACATCATGTTGGTGTTTGCCCATGACAGTCGCTGTGAGTGGAACCTGGATCTGATGTTTGGTAAACAGCATCACAGATGAAATCTGGATACTCCTCAAATGACATACACAGTGAAAAATAGCCTAATGACGGGAGGGTGATGTGCCAGACATGACTACAGCATATAAGTGTAACTATGCTTCATTCAGACTACTGCCAATTTAACAAATTGTGTGTGGTAATGGCTAGTCTGCATGTTTTAATAACTGACAAGACAGTTCTCTGTTTGTGAGGAAACCCCCATCTGTAGGGTCATCTGTGGACTGGTCAGTGTGTGGATCCATTTGTTTCTTGTGTTATTCATAGAACACACATCTGTGAACTGCAGAAGCATAGTGTGAGGATTGCAGTCAGTACATGGTGACAGTGATGAGAGTTACTGCCATTGCATCCCTGATTGGACATACATCACAGTGACATGCCAATAGTGGGCCACTGTTCATAGCTGTAGTCACATGTCATCAACGCTTTGGACAGATGTCATGCAGTATATATGCATGTGTTGTGCTCCCTCTGCAAATGTATGACATCTGTTGTCTTGGGTTGATGGTAATATCTATGCATGCTGTTATAAGTAATCCTGACTGCAGCTGACTATTACTAAGCCTTATCTGTGTTAAAGCTGCAACAACATAGGCTGTATGGGATTGGAGGTCCCGGTGGAACCACCTGTCCTACTTCAGCTGGCCATGGCAATGGGCACCAGCATGTCTGGGGCCCAGCCTTGGACCTCCACCTCTGTTGGCTCTGCGCCACCTTCTGTTGGAACCACCACTGAGGATGGGGCTTGCCCCCCCTGGGAGCAGGTCCAGACAGGAACTTGTCAGCCATCATACATTCCAGGCCGTGGTGTTTAGGGGGCTCACTAAGGGGTTTTGAGGCCAGCTATGCCAGCTTGAAAGCAGACTGTCACATTTAGAGGGTGAGCCTGCCCCTCCTAGACAGCCCCCAGCACAGCCACCTTTGCGGCTGTGACGGTGCAGTGGTGGCTGCCCATGGGTGGGGACCTCCATCCCACTGTTTCCATTTGGGGGCTCATGGGCTTGTGACTGCCAAACACCCCTCCCTGTCCAAGGTGTATTCCCCCCACATGTCATATACCACCCCTGTATGCTGGCTTGTCTGTCATCCTACCCAACCTATCCTCCACGATGCGTACATGGACGGTATATGACACATGTGGCGGGGACACCTTGGATGGGGAGGGGAGTTTGGAAGTCTCAAGCCCATGAGCCCACAAATGGATACAGTGGGACTGAGGACCCCACCCATGGGCATTCACCACTGCACCTTCACAGCCCAGAAGGTGGTTGAGCTGGGGGCTGTGTAGGAGGGGCAGGCACACCCTCTAGTTGTGCCACTCAGCCCTCAAGCTGGCATAGGTGGTCTCAAATCTCTTTGTTGAGCTCCCTACGCACCACTGCCCGGACTGTACCATGGGTGACAGGTTCCTGTCCACTCTCGCTCCTGGGGGAGGGGCGAACCCTATCCCCTGAGGTGGTTCCACCCAAAGGTGGTGCAGGGACAGTGGATGAGGAGGTTCCAGGCTGGAATCTAGATGTGCTGGTGCCTGATGCCATGGCCAGCTGAGGTGGGACAGGTGGGTCCGCTGGGACCGGTCTTCCCTTACAAGCTATGTTGTAGCATGTTTAAGGCAGATATGGGTTAGTAATAGTCAACAGCATTCATGATTAGTTATAACAGCATGCATAGGTATTCCCATTATACAAGACAACAGATATAACATAGTTGCAGAGCAGGCAGAACACTTGCATATATGGGTAAATAGTGGCCATTACAACAACAAGGTTTCATTGATGGCAACAGGACACCAATATGGGAGTATTTTAACATGGTACTTGCATAGAAACAGATGTGAATATTTATAAACCAATAGGACATATGTCCCAACAAAGGTTAGGAGTGTAGACATACCAAATGAGTTGTGTAAATCGGTTATTTCTGCACATATGGTAGGGGTGAGAGAGAGAGAGAGAGAGTTCAATTAACAACTGATAAATCTTTGTAGTTTTCACAACATTTGTAGTCACTGCAGTGATCTGTCCCATACATGTATTATTACACTACCCAATGGTGTTATATTGTACAGTAGTATGTTTGTAAATTAGTATGTATGGGACCTGTGTCTTAGGTACAGGCTTGACAAGATGCAGGTGTTAATGCAACACGTTTTGAGACTGCTGACTGCTGTCATACACTTTGGGTGAGATGCTGGGATGGCAGGTATGTTTACATGTACATTTTCTGACTATGTAGAAGTCTGACTATCAGTTATATGTCATTTACAGCTGCCTACATTTCTTGGATCATCACACTAATTTGTCAGGGGAACAGGGAAAAAGGCAGGTGATGTGGGCCATTTATCAGGACATACTGGACAGATTGGAACAGTTGAGGGGTATGAATATGCATACCACTTACTACTTGAACATTCTAGCATAATCTGTACAGTTGTTAAGTGTATATATGCATACGGCTTTCTCACTGAACATTCTAACAAACTGTGTGCAGTTGTGTGGAATGATTATGCATACAACTCACTGGCGCTCCTGGAATCCAAAGCCCTGCTGTGTGTGACAAAAGCATTGCAGTTTAGATCACTGTACAATATGCTATCAGGCAATTGTTGTGAGGCTTTCCAATGTATTTAGTCTAATATGACTGACCTGTTTGCACTTCCGACATTGTTATACAGCACTTCATACACATTTTATCTGCATACCACAGTGTGGGTAACACTGCTTACTACAACAGTACAATTTAATAACTGCAACAGTACAACAAAATATGAATGCAGAGTAAAAAGAAGCAATGCAGGGTTACACCTTTATTCGCAGCATATTACACAATTCTGTATACTGGTGCAAGACTTTCTGCGGCTCTTACATTTATTTGTCATGACAGTACATGCAGGCTATTTACTAACCTGCCTTACGATGCATCCTTTGCAGCCTAGCATCATAGGCTTGCTGGTTTGCAGCATGCTCATATGCAGCTGTCAGAGAAGTACAGTGATATTTAGCCATACCTATCCATAGTATACACAAGCTAGGCAATTATTAACTACTTAGTGGAAGGAGGACTTTCACAGTTCTGGGGCATTCTGCATCTGCCTTGCTTCCTGGATCCACTGTTCCAGGACATCCCTTCTCCACTGCTTCAGGTCTGCATGATGGTGCCTGACCTGCTCACCAGTCCGGGTGATACCTGTGGTGCTAGTGAAGTCACGGGCGTGACTGTCCCAGGCCTCCATTTTGCACTGCAAGCCCTGGTACTGGCCCTGCAGTAGTCTCCTGTCATGGTGCTTTACCAGGAGCCATACCATGAATTCTACCACTCCAGCCACTCTACCTGCAAGGGGATGCTACAACCAGTTATGAGCTGTATTCATGCCTCTTCGGTTTAAGTAGGGCCAGATTCCTGCACTTTTCTGTAATTGGCTGGTTTTGAAAAGGCTAAGCAATGGGCACACCTGCTTACTTCAGGTTGGCACTGCTTAAAGAGGTGTACCTGTGGGCATATTGTATTGGCCTCCCTACACATTGCTTACAATTACTTAGTTGGGCTGTGCTGCAGTTAGCATTGCTTATTGGTTATCTAACATTTTATTTGCCTTTTGTCAACAATGTATTATTCATTACAGGTTATATATGTGGCTGGTATCCATCATTCATGTGTACATACACTGTATGGGGTCCTGGGGACTTCTTATCTTTATTACAGTGACACCTCAACTCTATATTTACTGCAGTACTCCAATTCACATATTTATGGTCTGTGGCAGGTTATAGCACATTACATTGTACATAGATTCCGTTCACATATTTGATTTGATTTCCCTGTTGTGAGGATTAGTTTGCTGATACCTCCTTTATATGTACTGCTATCATGGTGTATTGGTTTACTACTATGACTGTGATGTATAGGGTCCTGAGTTCTAGCCTTGCAGAGACTGGTTATTTTGTTGCTGGCCAGAACACAAGCTGCTGGGTACAGAGAGATTAAGGCACTTTAAAGCAGTTGTGAGTGGGTGTGCGCAGGTTGCGTGGAGCTAAGCAATGCTAGCCTCTGTTTACAGTTTCTTACACTCGGTTAGCCTGTGCATTGCTTCACCAGTGTGATACTCACATACTGGCACCCAAACAGGCTTACACCCACTTGCTTCTGCACTTGCAAATGCACTGCATTTGGTGTTTGCATCTGACACTCACACCCCTGGGTGGGGGTGAGGACTATGATAATACCTTCTGATGCCTATTACATCGGTTTACATGCCTACAGTGGGGTATTGCGACCATGTGTTCGTAGGTGTTGTATAGTGGGTTATGCAACGACACATATGGTCATACCATACTTAGCCAATTAAATTGGACTGTGCTGCAGTGGGACCCATATCGGGAATGGCTGCCCATTAGGCGTAAACATGCAGGCCGACTGTATGGAATTCGAGGCCTGTCCAGAGTTTGCTTCATACTATTGTTGTGTTCCTCTTACAGATGAACCTGTCTGGCAAATACCTGGGAACTGACACCATTAAATACAGACAAGTAATTGGGTTTAGGACCCCACATCCTTCAGCCCAGTCATGCTAATGTATACCTATTATTTTATCAGATTTCTAAGGTTGTAAGTTGAATATCTGCTTTCTGTCCCTATCAGACCTCTCAAACAAGTGGGGACAAATTTCAACCGAATCAGGGACAAATCAAGAAAAACTCAGGGACAATCAGGACAATCAGGGACACTTTTAAAATATTAGTGCTATTAAGTTGAAACATTGACAGAATCAGAGCATGTGAATTAATACACATTTTCTGAAGTAAAAGATGTTTATAACTCTTAATTATTGTCAGTATTCATTAAGTGTAATTCACCACCTTTCCTACAAATGTCACTAGTTTTAGGAGGGATTAAGAGGTACAGAGTGAAAATTTGAGTCAAAATCAGGGACAGTTGAGAGGTACTCCCTATTTGTTCCCCCAACGGTTTATGTCCTGTCCAGTGGATTTGCTCTTAGGGGTAGAGAGGTATGGGCGTAAGCTCTGCCAATTTTGGAATATTACTTACATCCCCGGGGTGGCCATAATACAACTGCACCAGCCAACACCTGCACGCCTAAGCCCATAATTGCATACCCATAGTTCCCCCACCTGCCCCTCCTCTACAGCACTCATGCTTACTGTGGGAGCAGGTGGAGTTTAACCACACCACTACAAACTGCCCACTCTCCATGTGTCCGGACCCATGTCGTACATTGTGTCGACCCATGGGTTATCAGGCTTGCACAACCTACTGGTCCGTGTACATCTACAGCCTGGTTTGATGACTCATGACAGGAACTGACTCCAATGATCAGTAATTTTTGGGGTGTCCTACAAGGGACATTGATGTCTTTGTTTCAAGATTAGACTTGGCAGGTCTCTCCCACTGGTAGTATCCTACCTGTGGTCTGGGAAGTGGTGGTGTGTTTACTTTTATTGTGTGTCTGTATGTTTCACCAGTCTAGCTGGGGGGGGTGGATTGATGCTACGTGTTATAAGTTTGTTGATTGGACCCCTCACCCCCATATGCACGGCCTGTGAACATATTGTAATTCGTAACTGCTGTATCATATCCTAGCTATATACATGTGTATATGTACACACACATATATATATATATTTTTATATATATATATATATATATATATATATATATATATATACATTACTATATACAGATATATCTGTATATGTATGCATACATGTATATATTTATATATTGCTGTTTACATATATATATCTAACGACATATGGGTGTATGGTGTTTGCATATGTATATATCTATATGTGGGTTTGTATATGTATTCTGTCTCTGTATGAATACATTTGTACTACGGAGAGGGAGAGGTACATCTCCATGTAGCTATGGGTAGATATACACACACATACCTCTACATATATACATCTACATCTGGTTATTCCGTCATTCTTGTGTGCTGTTTCCTATCATAGCTGTATATCTGTGTATATCTGCACACACACACACACACACACACACACACACACACACACACACACACACATATATATATATATATATATATATATATGTATGTGTATATATATACATGCATATATATATATATATATATATATATATATATGTGTATATATATATATATAATATATATATATATATATATATATATATATATATATATATATATATATATATATATATATATATACACACATATGTATCTGCAACTAATATATATATATATATATATATATATATATATATATATATATATATATATATATATATATAAATATGTCTGTAGGGCAATGCATACCCCCGAGCAAATGCACTTAAACAAGCTTACTGGTGCTTATTTATGCTTAAACCTGCTTACTACTGCCTTATTCATTATGACACTGACATTTCACTCCAGTTCACTTTTAATTGTTATTATGCAGGTTATACAGCAGACAGATGTCAAAATATGTTCATATACAGATTACCAATGGAAAATGATATGTGCTGCAGTGGGATTCGGAACAGGAATGTCTGTTCGTTAGGTGGATGCTCTAACCACTACACTATTGCTGTGCTGCTTTATTTGCATATATACCCATATACCCATGACTCCTAGTTTCCCAAACACCCACCCCAACACTACACTAACACAGCAATCATCCATTCTCCAGTTAGATACATGGTGTATCCACACCACTACACATTGGCCACTCCCTACTCCTGTAGATCAGTCCCATGGGTTGACTCACTCCACGTATCCACAGACATCCCAAACGTTTAGTCCAGAAACATTGGTGAATGAGTGACCAATAGGACACTATTCGCAATTTTTGGGTTGTACCACCTGGGACACACATGTCTTTATTTTAAGATTAGACTCTATACTTCATTACATCATTTCTCCCTTTAACATGACACTACAATAAATCAATAGGTATGACTATGTGGTAACGTGAGAGCTAATAATGTACGAGTTAGGCAAAATTATTTTACAAATAGGACCGGTTTAGTGATTGGCGTTGCCGTAGCAGACAGATCACAGGAATGATTCCATGTATGAGAAAGTCCTCACATTTGATTTTTTGAGAACAGCACTGACTTTGGACATTGTACACACTTCTGCATTTTAGCAGTTTTGTCCCTTCCCTCTTATGCACAACCTATTATTCTATCTACTGTCGAGGGTTGTAGGGGCACTTTCATGTAATTTACGTCTGCAAAAGGAATGAATGTGTTACAGGGAATGTACTTCTACATATAGATGTATGCATGTGTGTATGCATATATACTTATAATGAACTCACTGACCTCCACGAGGAGGTCCAATTAGAACCAGGCCATCCAACCCTGACACGCCTGGATCCATAATTTCATACCCATAGTTCTTCCACCCCACCCGAGTTCGACATACACGCAAACCATCCATTTTCTGATTGCCATTACAGCCATGACACATCTCCACACATTGCCCTCCCCCCAGCATTAGGGGCCCTACATGTATGTTGTCCCAACCCATGTATTATCAGGCTCTCCCACCATTTAGTCCTTGAACATACCTGCCCTTGCTTGTGTAATGGTCGGAGGTCCAACCATCCTAGCAATTTGATTGTTTGTAAAGTAGACTTAGCAGATCAGCAGTGTTACTCCCACTGGTAGTATCTTGCCTGTGGTGTGAGTAGCAGTGCTCTGCTCACCCCTGCCCAGCTTGGTATGACATACACTGACAGCACTAGATAATACTGGAGTTGCTGTTGATTCCTTTCAAATTCTTTTTGTATGCTTTATTGTTACAATGTTCATTCTTCATATATATATATATATATATATATATATATATATATATATATATATATATATATATATATATATATATATATATCTGCACATACACATGCACATACAGCTACATAATTATATACATTTCCTATGCTGGGCACTGTTTACACCCGAGCAAGTTACTGGTACTTATATATGTTTACTACTGCTTAGTTGTGCTTACACCTGCTTACTAATGCCCTATTCATTACAGGTTCATAGGTTCATAGATTAATACTAAGCTAACTGCCCTTGTGAGCCATTTTAAGCCTAGCCAATTGTCCCTTGTGAGACTGAAACCCTGCACCTTGTGTTTATAAGGCAACTTGGCACTACCACTTTGATTGAATGACATTAGTTAAACATTTCATGTGGTACTCCAGTTCACATTTACATGTTGTTATGTAGGTTATACAGCAAAACGACATTCCACATGGAAAATGATATGTGCTATAGTTGGGCTCAAACCTTGCATGCCTGTCCATTAGGCGGATGCTTTAACCACTACACTATTGACGTTAACAATGATTCTGCATGGTTTTCTCTATTTGGATGATTTTGATGTGTAAGCTATGCTAAGCAGAGGGCAGCGACGTGCAAACATGCTGCACTTCTCTTACACTTTAGATATTGAAGCAATACAAATGTAAAATAGGGGCACAGGGAATCTAATTGTGAAAGTTCTAGGGACGGGGCTCAGCATTCCACTACGTGCTTGTGTGTTTACTACTTTGATTTTATTTCAGTGTTCCTGGATACTCTTGTATGCTTAGCATACATTTTAGTATCCACAGACATTGAATTAATTGCTTACTATTAAAGGCAGGCTGTAATAGTAAGCATGGTAGGTTGTGCAACTGTGGGGGCATGTTTCTGCCTCCGTAGAGCACTTAACCACACCCCCTGCTTTCGCACACGTTTCCTGTGCACGTCGAAGGTGCGGCAGCATGCCCTCATAAATATTCATATGGTGCTGCTGCATCATCTCTAATGAGGACACTTGGAGCAAGGCTAAAACCATCCTTGCGCCGAGCTTCATGAATTCCAGGGAGTGTCACTGAACACATCTCTGTCTTCTTAGATTATTTTTTTAAATCTCCTTGTCCAGAAATTTAATAATTATACAAGACACTCATGGTATTTTCTCTATGGTTTGCACAGGTTAAATATTGACAAAGTGGATATTATTATGTTAACCTTGGATATGAAGTCTTTATATACTAGCATGCCATGGGTAGAAGGTGTTGATTTTTGAGACATTATCTTGTGAAATTGAACTCCTATAGTAGTGATATAATAAGTACAATTTGTGAACTTATGGAAGCTATTCTTGAAAATAACTTCTTCATATTTAATGGTCAGATTTACCACCAAAAATGAGGGGTTGCAATGTGGGTAACAGTGGCCCCTCCTACTCCAATACTGTCATGGGGTGGTGGGAGACAGAATATTTGTATAATGTGCCTTTCTTTAAAACACATGTAATTAAATATATATTTGTGTATGATTTATTTTTTATTACTGATGCTAAATTAAATGCTATTACTGTCTTTGTTTCAAATATTAATGATACTGCTGAGTTTTTAGACCTTAACATAGGCTGTTTAGGCACTGATGTACATTTTTTGGATGTTGCTATACAATGGAGCAAAAGTAATAAGACTTTTTATAGTAATATTTATAGGAAGAAATGTTTTGTTTAAAAGAAGTTATGTCTTATCATAACGTTCCATCTGTGTTGTAGATCTTTGTTCATTCATTAATATTTGGACATTGGTTCCGTCCTCAAAACCGATACGTCCATTTTCAAGCTTGCGCCAGCCAAAAACTCTCAGCTAAGACCTACTCATAATGCCCCTCTCTTAGTTACTCCAGATTGAGTTTGCCCACCCCTATATAATAGACGTAGTAATAGAAAAATAGTAGAAGGCTCTGTCTGAGCAAATACCCTAACCAGGAGTTCCTAAAGTCCACCAGGAGTCCAGGCAGGGGGGAGTTGGGTGAGAAGTAATGAATGAACAAAGATCTACAACACAGATGGAACATTATGGTAAGACATAACTTCTTTATTTGATGTTGTAAATCTTTGTTCATTAATTGCTATTAGGACCGAGTCCCCAGCTACTTGACTCCTGGGTGGCCCTAAGGAAGGATATTCCTGAGCACCATAGAACCAAAAGATGCTCATTCCCTGGAGGCCAAATCCAATTTGTAATGAGAGATAAAGTTATGAAGTCTTGCCCAAGTAGCTGCTGCACAGATATCATCCATATAGGCTCTGGAATGAAATGCTACAGAAGTAGCCATAGATCTGGTAAAATGAGCCTTTATTCTGGAAGGTAAGGATAGCTTATTCTGTTGGTAGATAAAGGTAATGACGTTTCTAATCCAGGAGGATAAAGTAACTTTGGAAACAGGTTTACCCAATCTGGGACCTGCAAAGGCCACAAACAATTGATCTGTTTTCCTGAAAGATTTAGCCCTGTCCAAATAACAATGAAGCTGCCAAAGCACATCAAGGGTGTGCAAAAGGTACTCCCCTCTATTAGAATGCTGAGGGAAGAAAACTGGCAGGTCAATAGATTCATTAATGGAAAATCCACAAATGACCTTGGGCAAGAAAGAAGGGTCAGTATGAAGGGACACCCTATCCATGTGGAAGATCAAGTAAGGTCTCTTGACACTCAATGCCTGCAGCTCAGACACTCTTCTCACTGAGGTAAGTGCTACTAGAAGTAGGGTTTTTCATGACAAAAAGTTCAAATCACATGAATCAAAGGGCTTGAAAGGATGACCTGTGAGAGACTGAAGTACAAAAGTCAAGTCCCAGGGTTTTAAGGGAGGCCTAAGGGAGGCTTGACATGTAATACTCCTTTCAAAAAGGTCTTGCATAGGCGGTGTGACATAATCGAAGAATTATCAAGACCATTATGAAAATTGGCGATAGCTGCTAAATGTACATTGATTGTCAAAACTGAGGCTCCTGCATGTAAAAGAGTAGTCAGGTATTGTAGGATCTTTTGAATAGGCATAGAGGAAGGTTCTAAGTTCTGATCTTTGGCCCAAATAGAAAACCTAGTCCAGTTACTAGAATAAACTTTCCTGGTGGAAGTTTTGTGTGAAGCCAGAATAATTTCACGAACAGGAGATGGGATGTCAGGCAGCCTGGCAATCATTGGAAGTGGAGAAACCAAGCTGTGAGCTTGAGACTGTGGAGGTTCAAATGAATCAGTCCCTGAGGATGAGATAACATGTCTTGAGAATGATCCAGGATCCATAGGCTGTGAATCAGATGAGGCCATAGAAATGGGAACCAGACTTGACGGGGCCAGTAGGGGACAATGAGGATCACTTTGCTTCTCAACCACTGAGCTTTCTGGAGAAATTTTGGAATGAGGGGAAATGGGAGCAAGGCATACAGAAGACCCGGGGCCAATCGTGCATTACAGCATCCCTTGGGGGTTCTGCCTGAGGGGGGATCAGGGCAAAGTGGATTCTGCATTTGTAGTTTATGGGAGAAGCAAACAGATTGCAACAAGGCTTGATCCATCATTGGAAGATCTGATCCACTGTTACAGGGTTGAGGGACTACTCATGAGGCATCAGAATGTTCCTGCTCAGATTGTCTGCAATAAGGTTGGAACTCCTGGGAATGTGTGTTGCTATAAGAAAGTGGTTGGAAGCTATCACCCAGTGCCAAATCCTCATGGCTTCCTAACACAGTGGGTAAGACTTGATTCTGCCTTGCTAGTTGATATACCAGATGACTGACATGTTGTCTGACTGAATTGCAATAATCCCAGAGGGTTGGGATGCATGGAACACTTGCAATGCTAAGAGGAATGCCGTCAGTTCCAGGACATTTATGTGCAAATTGGCCTCCATGGGGGACCAGGTGCCTTGAACTGTCTTTCCCTGGAAATGCCCCCCCACCCTAACTGGGAAGTATCCATGATCACCGTGGCCCTAGTGGGCTGGGGAAAACAGAACGGTTGACACCAAAGATTAGTTTGTGGCTTCATCCACCATAGAATTTCTTCCTTGCAACAGTTTGTAAGACGTATCATGTGGGTGATTGGATGAGTTACAAATGACCATTGCGCGGAAAGGAGCCACTACAGGATTCTCATGTGCAGCCTCGCCAGTGGTACTAAAGTAATGTCAGCCACCATGGAGCCTAAGAGTTGCAGTACAAGATGTGCTGGTACATAGGTCTGAGGAAAAAGGTCTTGGATTTGGTGTCTTATTTTCAAAATCCTGTGAGGAGGGTGAGAAGCTTGACAGGATTTTGCATCAAAGACCACTCCAAATAAATTCCACTGTCTTCATTGGGGACATTTGAAATTTGTCCTTGTTGATTGTAATCCCCAAGTGGAGAGCGTGACCTTGAATGTAAGAGAGGCTGTGGACTAGGAGATTCCTGGTCAGAGCGGTAAGGAGCCAATCGTCTAGATACAGAAACACCTGGTATCCTTGTAGTCGAAGACGAGCTACCACAACTGTCATACATTTGGTGAACACTCAGGGAGCTGTTGAGAGACTGAATGGCAGTGCCTTGAACTGGTAGTTATTGGCTCCCAGCTGGAAGTGGAAAAACGTCTGGGAGCAGTGATTCATCGTTATGTGGTAGTATGCATCCTGGAAGTCTATAGAGCACATCCAGTTGTCCCTCCTTAAGAAGGGAAGAATGGACTGTACCATGACCATCCGGAATTTTTAAGGTTTGATAAATTTGTTCAATAGGCTGAGATCCAGGATTGGTCTCCAGTCCCCTGTCTTTTTTGGCACTAAAAAGAACCTCAAGTAAAATCCGGATCCTGTCTGGTCTGGTGGGACTGGTTGGATGACTCTTTTTCTTAGCAGCTTTTCTATTTCTAAGACTGCTAATTCCCTCTGATTGGGTGGTACATCGGGGATTTGTTTGATGGGCCTGGGAATTAAATTGAATGGTATTTGGTAGCCTCTGGATATTATTCTCTGCACTCAAACATCGGTAGTAATAAGATGCAAGGCTGGTAGGTGCAGAGAAAAACAACCCCCGACTGCTTCCAGAGGAAAGCAATCGGGCCACTGCTCAGGAGCACTGGTAGGGTCTTCCAGAAAAAGAATCTCTAGCAGCCTGGTTACACGGACCCCCTCTACCCTGAAATGAGCATATTCCATATGAGTTGCACCCTCTGCCTCGGGGAGATTGTTCACCATGAGTGTCACAAAAAGATCCTAGGGATTTCTTGAACCACATTTTTCCTCCCATCTGGTTCATGGAGCAGGACCTTCGGGGACTGGAAAAGCGTATGCCCACAGCAGACAAGGTCTTTCCATCTTTCTCACTATGTGTAAGTGTGTCTCATACTTTGGGTCCACAAAGTGCAGATTACTCGACAGGTGCATTGACGAAGGAAGATTTAAAGGGGTCTGCAAGGTCACACAACCACATCCAAGCATTACGTCTCATGACAATGCCTGATGCGGCCACTTGAGCTGCCCCCTTGGTGGTGTGAGATATCAAATACATCAAGGAGTTGGAGATGGATTCAAGGGTCACTAGCTGTGAGGCGACAGTGTCACACACCTCACCAGGCAATACCCCCATCAAAGAGGAAGACATTTTGGAAATTAGATCTCTTTGGAGGTGAGTAAAGTGTACCAGATAGTTAAGTGACCGAATGGCAAAGGTCGCTGAAGCATAGGTCTGCTTCCCTAGTCTGTCCATGGTCTGGGACTCCCTGTTCAGAGGATGGACAGTGGAACTATCTTCTGCCAGTTCCCTCTTGGTGGCCGCCACCATGACCATAGAATCAACTGTCAACTGTTTGGAGTAGTGGGGCTGGTCTTCAGGTGTAGATAAAATTTTATCTGGTCAATGGGGATCAGGTTCTACATTGTCCAGGGCCTTCCAGGCATGCTGCACAATGAGCTTAACAAGGTCATCTGCTGATGGGGTCACCCAGAAAGTAGATGGCTGGGCATGGAAGGTCTGCAAGAACACCGATTCCTCAGAAGAAGAGTTAGAGGACTTCCAGTCTCCCCACTGCTTGAGGATTTTGAAAATGTCTCCGAATGAGACATCATCTGGGGTAGACCATGGGGACCCTTCCCCCTCATCACAATCAGTGTCTTTGGTGATAGATTCCTCCAGGGAATCAAGGAGCTTTCTCTTGCACCGTTTCTTTTGGGGTGGCTCCCCAGTGGGATCTTCTGAGGAGGACTCCAGAGAAGGGGTTTCCTTCAAGGGGGGGGGGAGTCTTTTGACTCCCGTGCCTGTGGTCCTGAAATAGAGGGTTGGGAGAGGTGCATGCTGGGTGGGGTTTTTTATACTGATGTCTCTGGTGCTGACTGCAAGCCTGCAGAGTCAGGGACCCTCTCCATCACTTGGACAGCTGGCCCGCTCTTGGAGGGATGGGAGCCCAGAATCAGGAAGGACAACCTCGGAACTAGGGTCACATCCTGCCTTGAGGAGCCCATATCCAGGTGAGGAGCTCCAAAAGGACTGGAAGCCATAACAGCCATGGACATAGATGGTGCCAGCAAGAAAATAGGTGCCAGGCCAGGTAACAAGGTATGGACGGCCCAAGCACTGCTCCAAGAGAGCATCAGCTCCACCTGAACCAAAGCAGCAAGGGTGGTCAGTGCCGACAGGGTAAAAACTGCTGTCAGAGCTGAGACAGTATGCACCAGCGTGGACATCAGTACCAAGATCTCTGGGATCTGGGTAAAGGCTGGAGGAGGATAAACAGGGGAAGATGTAGTAAAAGATTCTGAGCCAAGAGGGATGGAAGGTCTAGCTGGAATGGGTGATCCCCTAGCTGCCAGAAGCTGGTCCACAACCTGCACTAGATCTAATTCAGAAAACTCCTAGTGGATCTAAAGTAGGCTGTTGAAGGAGACTCAGGTCTTTCTAGAAAAGGGCTAAACCTCTGCCCCTAAAATGGGTCGTAAGCTGGAGAGTATCTTATCCTTGGCAAATATTCAAGTTTTGGAGCTGATGGAGCCAAAGAAACTGTCGGCACCATGGCTGGAGATGGTGCTGAGACAGGTACAGTCATAGGAGCCAATGTCAAAACCAAGCATGGCACAGAAGTCAGTGGTGCCGAGGTTGGAACCAAAATAGGGGTGAATATCATGGACAGCACCGAGGGAGAAGATACAGAACCTGGTCCTGAAGAGGTCTGCACAGAGGGCGCCGACGAAGCATGGAGCCAACTCCGTTCTGTAACTGATGGAGATGCAGGAACTGAGTGACTCTGTTTTTCCTTGTTTTTTGGTCTTTGGAGGGGGTGAGACCTCCGACCCAGATAGAGCCTCCAAAAAGGTGTCTTGATTAAACCTTTTAAAATAAGTTTATTTTTATGTTCTGCTAGTGTATGATTACTAAAACTAGCAGAAATGTCAGTCAGCTTTAATATGATCCACGCCCAAACAGTAGACACAACGAGCATGTTTATCTGAGTTAGGCATCTTACACCCACCCTTGTCACACTGTTTAAACCCCAACTTAGCTTTGTCTAACATAGTAAGGCAACAAGGCTATCCTATAGAAAAAAACAAAATAAGGGAGAGAAAAAAGTGAGAGAATACCAACAATGGTATTTAAAAACTACCACAAGAGGTAAGGAAGTGCCTGTCAAAGGCAGGAGAGAGGGACAGTACCAATAATGGTAGAAAATAAATGACCAAAGTAAAGAGTAGGGAATAGGATTAAGTTATAGGTGGCAGTGAGAAAAGGCTAAATTGACTAAAAAATGAAAAAAATTGAAGAGAAACTGTCTTAAAAATGACAATTTTCTACTTAGCTTTGAGAGAGAGATGGCTAGCACGTCTGGTTAGGAATGCGTCGAACGAGATCTGGAGTAACTAGGGTAGGGGCATTATGGGTAGATCTTAGCTGAGAGTTTTTGGCTGGCATGAACTTGGAAACGGCCATATTGGTAGTAATTAATGAACAAAGATTTACAACATCAGATCAACTATTTGCACTTTTCTATTGCACATCCATGATACATGAAAAAAATATATACCTAGGGGTAGATGATCAGGGCCTCAAGGCTGACTACTAATCAGGAGATTTTTTTTGGATGAAATTCATGAAATAATACTATTTTTATGGGCAGGGGTTATAGTTATAATGTTCTTAAGGCTGCTACAGATGAAACTGTGTAAAAAAGGAATGACAAGTTTCCACCTATATTGTTTCCACCTATATTGTCTGTTGGCATGCCTAATGAGAACAGGGGTGCTAGTTCCACTGTTTCTAATACTAAGACAGACAAAGGTTATACTAATAATTTTTATCTGTGCATGATTGTAGTTGATTCTAGTATTAGATCTATTCTTGTTTAGAATTGGAACATTTTTAAGGCTGATTGGAACATTATTAAAGTAGCAGGTAATTAACCTAGGTTTGTAGTTAAGAGGGCTCAGTCTTTAAAACAATCTTTAAAAACAGACACTATGATAAGGGGTCTATATTGAATCACCAAATGCTTAGAAAAGCGAACGCTGATTCATTGACCCCATGTAAGCGAAAGCTTACAATCTCGAACACTCAGAACAGTAATTTTTTTCCACAGGGAAAAAAAAAATCACTGTTCTGAGAAACACACACACACACACAACGCATGCACACCGCAAACTATTTCTAATGTGGGGGCTTTGCCCCCCACACCCCCGACATGGGGGGCTGTGCAGCCCATGCCCCCACACTCCCCTACTTAAATATACCAACTCAGAGACCACACTACAGTAACAAAGAAGGCAAAATACTGAAGCCGGCCAAACGATTTCTTTCCCAGGGAAATAATTTGCTTATATGCTGCTTCGGTATTTTGCCATTTCGCGCTATAAAGTTTGATCAAGATGCATTTGAAATAATGCGTCTTCGATCAGCTAATAGGGAACTTAGTATACTATAGCCATGATTACTAAGAATGACAAAAATCCTGGCATTTGTAAATGTGCTTTTTGTAATACGTGGTCTTTTATTTTGCAGAGGTCTTCAGTACTTTTGTCTCATATTAATAACCATATTATAAGTAACAGTTATTTAAATTGTGATTCCTCTGGTATTATTTATGTTGCAATCGACTCTAGCTGCCAGTTTTTTTATAGGTATTTCTACAAGAAAATTAAAAGTGAGAATAAGGGAACATCTCTATAGTATTAAACACTGTGAAATCAGCAATGGTCTTTAGAAACATTCTACTTGTGTAGATTTCAAGCAGTTTACTTTTTTGTGTTTGACTCAGTCCCTTAGGATGTAAGGGGTGGTAATTATAAAAAAATGATTTTGAAGAAAAAAACTTTTTGGCAGCTAAGGATACAAGCATATATGCATCCTAGAATCAATGACAGCATTTGTATTTTGTATTAAGTGCTTTTTATAAGTATATGTATTATATTGTGTAATGTTGCTTTAAAAGTTGCGTTGTTGAAGTTTTTAGATTTTAATTGTTTGATTGTTCAATTAATTGTTTGATTGTGTAGAACAGTATATAAGGTTGGTTGACATTTTGTCATTTTATTCTGATGAAGTCTTTGGATAAAAGCACTAAATAAATATTTCCTTGACTGGAGTGCCTTCTATGGATATTATTTTGTGGATTTTTGTTTTATAAATCCTTTGGGTTTGGTGTTTTCACATCTTATAAATAACTTGGTGATAGCTGCACTTTACTTTTAGGGTTAAAGACATACAATCAAAGCAAAACCAGAAATAGCAGTGTACCAGTCATAAAGGTGCTGTAAATGCAGATAAATGTTTATTACATTGGTATATAAAAGAACAGCAACTATATTAACAGGATGTTTCAGCAGTAGCTACATTATAAGGCCAGAGCAGTTGATGACTGATCTAGAGATATACTGAATTAGGGAGGTTTAGTTACATTTATACTACAATTCATTCATTGAACAGAGAAGAAAAAATAACTCAGGATAGTCCATAATTGTAGTTTTAACACAATCTACAGTCTGCTTTTATTTTAAAAAAATAACTATAAAATCTTTGTACATGTTTTTCTCAAATGCCAGCACCAGTAACCCTTTTGAGGACCAGCATGAAATCAATCAAACTGAAGGTTATTGACAGGTCCACAAACAGTGCTCCATAGACTTGCCCAAAAGCTTTCCAAAATCTGCCTCTCTTCCCAGAACTACATTTTTAACACTGGTATTGTAAAATGTAAACCTAAAAATAATGAAAGAGTGAATGATTATTATTAAACTTTTAAGCTACAATTACTTCATCAGATTGTCAGATAGGTAAGAGCCATGGCCTAAAATGCATTTTATGATATCACATATCCTGATTAAGAAGTTACACTGCATTATAGTTGATATAATGGTTCAAGTGTTTACCTCACAGACATAAGGTACAGGGTTTGATTCTCATCTTTGAAAGGGAAAATGCCTAGGCTTAAAATGGCCATAGGGACAGATAGCCTAGTACTTACCTATGAAGCTATCAACATGTGAACATCAGCAAGGGCTTAATGTAAACTGTTCACATACAATCATCCCTTAATAAAGAAGTCACTATATTCAAGTTTCTCAGCCAAGGTACTCCTACAATATTTGGTCATTGCTTCCAAAATCTGGAAGGAAAGCCTGTGCTTTTCATTATTATCCAACCCATTCTCCACTAAGGCATTCAATGTCATACCTTTTTTTTTATTTAAATGTTGTGACATTGTAGCTAATAAATATTCTTGTGATTTTTGCACATTTACAATATGATAAATTTAAAATCATAAATGGCTGAAATGCAGAACAGCAAAAGGTCAACCACAAAAGGTCAAAATGGTAATTCAATGAGATTGTGGTACAGTGGGGACTGGTATTTTGCCCTTTCCCCATTGTAGTTTGATCTTAAAATTAGTATATATAATTAGCAGGGGTGAATCCCCCCATGTGCAGTGGAACTCACCTCCCTGCATAGAATGTGTGTCAAGTTTTTTCTGATTTGAGCTATGACCTTTTGAGATCAACCTTTTGGCATCCCGTGTTTTGGTCTGATGGCATTTTAACTGTACTCTCATAAGATGTATTCAGCATATGCCTTCATGTTCCATTTTCTTCTACAGCAGGACAAGAAAATGTCCCCCAGTGGAAACAGAGGTAAATCCCAAAGAAGAAATCCAAACCAACACGTAGCTAGACAAAATGATCCTTTAATGACAAATAAAAAAAAATAATAACATGCACAAAGCACCTCAGACTGAACGTTTTTGCCTGCTAACAGTCAGGCATCATCACACTTGTGCATCTTGGATACAAACAAATAATTGATGCTGACTTTCAGAGTACACTTGGCCTTGAGCCCAAAGTGGCTTATAGCAGGGGCAGGAATATCAAAGAGATTTTAGAAAAGGACACCGGTGTGACTAGGAATTTGTTAGTATCCAAGATGCACAAGTGTGGTAGCTGTTCAACATGCAGGTTCATCAACGACGGACCATATGTTTAGGTAGATTCTTACGATAAAACTCTGAGGTGTCCAGGGTGCTGGAACTGTAACACCAAGTTAGGGGTATACCTGGCTACATGCACTTCATACCCTGCATTTAATGTGGGGAAGACGGTTAGGAGGTTGC
Organism: Protopterus annectens; assembly: GCF_019279795.1. Classification (NCBI taxonomy): domain Eukaryota; kingdom Metazoa; phylum Chordata; order Ceratodontiformes; family Protopteridae; genus Protopterus; species Protopterus annectens. Next base: position 1,878,668,737 of record NC_056741.1, read on the forward strand.
ATGTGAGAATTGCGGAGAACAATAGAGACATTGGAAATGTAAAAAACAACTAGTGCTTTATACACACATAGCCTAGTTTGTGCTAATTTCAAAAAGTTTATTTTCTTTGTAATAGACAGAGCATACACCGATGCCAGGTGAGGTGACCAGGATTTGTATTTGCAGGTGAAGGAAATGGAATGGCAACTAAAGTTAAATGCCAAGTTTAAACTGGACATTAATGAGTCCATTTCCATGGCTGGGGTATTAAAATGAGGGCCCAATGTGTATAAGTGTGTTTTAGGATGCTTAAAGTGTTTGCAAAATATTTGAAAGACATCAAGAAATATTTTTGAAATGTGTATATGATACATGCTATGTATTTCAACATCAGCTGAAAAATGCATTTTAATTCACAAGTGTCTCAGTAGTAAGAATTGTCTTTTTTAGGGCATTATGTTTGTGTATAAACATAGTACCTAGATTTACCTTATTCAAACTATTTTTATGTGTATTTTAACAGTTAGCATTTTTATAAACATTTTTTCTATGCTAAAGATTTAAATACTCAAGTTTTTTTTACATGTTAAACTAGCAGGATATGATGTCAGTATTTGGTTTCGCATTTAAATGCATTTTGAACTGCACCAATATAACTCTGATGCCTGACTGTTAGCAGGCGAAAGCACTCAGTTTGAGGTGCTTTGTGCATGTTATTATTTTTTTATGTGTCATTAAAGGATCATTTTGTCTAGCTACGTGTTGGTTTGGATTTCTTATTTCTTCTACAGCAAGACTGTACAGACACTTCAACATTGTTAAATTTCTTGCATAATGAACATTTGTGACATTTATATGTTGATGTTTTTATGCATTCAATACATAGCAAGTGTTTACTTAAGATTTCATCTTCAGCAACTGCTTTACCTATTTATGTCTTATCACCCTTTACCTGTTACTCCAGAAATGTCTAAAATCTCTTTAAAAAATATGAGACTCCAACAACTTGCAACTATTCTTAAAAACAACCTCAGTTGCTCTTTACTTCCTTACTCATACTAAAAGAGTTGAGGAATATACCCTTTTTATTCGTGCTTGGTCCTGATTGCACCATGTATTTTAGCAGCATATTACTGTTGGAGGTTACACAAAACTTTGATTATTAAATGCTGCTTTCAATTTCATTTTATCTTTTATTTTAAGGTTATGCACCTGCAGAGTTAGAATATATATTAGTTTGTTAGAGTGGGACTAAAGTCTGCCATGTCAGAGGTATGGAGATCCCCATTCCTAAAAAAAAAGAAACCAAACGAAAACAAAACAAAAAAAAACTGTCAATGACACTTTCAGTGTTTAATTTTAAAGATTAATCTGAGCAAAATTTTCACATTTGGAGGCATGCAGTACAACTGCTAGGATCCAGTCCACCTTTACCTTCCCAGGTGTATCTTATTACTTGGTTAGCTGCTAGGTCTGGACTATTATTACTTATCTTTATTATTTGGTCCAGAGCTCTGTGTTATTTACAAAATTGTGATCTATGGGCTGCACTTTTGTTTACATCATGAGTATGCATTTTTACTTAATTTTTGGCATTTTTGTAACTTCATTTAAAAGTCTTCTTTTGTGATGGGTAACCGTTTAACAATTTTTTTCTAGCACAATTCTCTGGCAGTAATGTTAACTTCCAGCATGCCATGCATCTTGATGTACTCCCACCTTTTCCATTATTCATGGTTTCTTTCCCAGCCTTTATGTTTGAATCTACAAAACATGGTTGTGCTTTGAGTGAAAGTGCTTCTGACCATCAGACACAAAGTAATAATATTGAAATAGGGCATAAATTGGAGGAAATATCTGCACCACAGATTGTACAAATGGTTGGTGTGATAGAATTATAAGGTGACAATAAATAAGCACTATTACAAAATAATGAATGTTTTGGTGAGGTTCTTACTGAACCCATCTCTATTAGGCACAGGGTTAAACAGTGAATTGTAAAAAGGAAAAAGAAACTCAACTGACAGAAAGAAAACAAGCAAATAGGTAACTTTTATGCATTTTCCCTTAATGTGAACAGCATACATAATGAAATAAAACATTTTTGGGTCTTGTTAATTACATGTCAAATTTGCATCCATTAAGCAAAGAGGGCAATTTTAAGAGTTGTGGAGGAAAGAGGTTATGTGGACTCTAGGCAAAGATAAGTGCTTGGGAAATACTTTTCATGTTAATAACAGTAGGATAAGTGGAGGACGTGGGTAGAGTATTCATACTAGACTGTAGAAATGTATACAGAACTATCATATTTATAACTTTATGTGCATGTACTGAACAAATGATTATGACTATTTGAAGTACATCGGTATTTGGCAGTAAAAATGGAGATGGCCTTCATGGGGGATTTGAACTGTGATATTAGGACAAGGCAAAAGATAGATTGAAGGTAATGTAAAAAGATATAAAGATATTTCTCATTATTTTATTTATTTAATATTTGACAGAGCATGGGCGGCCACGGTGGTGAAGTGGTTAGCATTGCTGCCTCACAGCAAGAGGTTCTCCAGTTCAATCCTCGGCTGGGGTGCCTTCTGTGCGGAGTCTGCATGTCCTCCATGTGGTCATGTGGGGTTCCTCCAGGTACTCCGGTTTCATCCCAAAGACATGCTGCAGGTGGATTAGACACTCTAAATTGGCCCTAGGTGTGAGTGTGTGCATGTGTGTGCCTTCTGTGGAAGGTTGGGTGCTGGGCTGGCAACTTGACACCATAAAACTCCACTGCCAATCATAAGTGGACAGGTGATCCACTGTGGCGACCCCTAACCGGGAAAAGCCAAAAAAAGAATAAGAATATTTGACAGAGCCCATTTTCAGAGGAGGCAAGGGAGAAAGGCTCCCAGATTTGTCTGTTTATTTTGAACACATGGAGATTTTAGCATTTTACCTATAAAGAGGGTGTGTTACAAATGGAAATAGATTACTTATTTTCTTCCTCCTTATATGATCTTGATGGAGATTAGGAAATATTTTGTTTTTACCCAAACTGCAATATTGATTGTTTTTGGTGATGGGACACAAGATTATATGATAGGGAAGTGATTAAAATATTTATGAGGTAACCTGTGCTAGCTTATGACTTTTGCTCAGGGAAAGGCAGAAAATTGTTTCTAAAATATTGCAGTATTAGCAACTTTTATGCTACCTATCCTGACTGGTGGCTAGCACGTGAACTAAATTATAAGAAGGTTCCTTTAAAGATTGAATACATTTGGCATCAGTGGAATAAAGAAGTTTATGCTGTAACATGCGTACATTATTTGTATAGTTTACAGATGGGAAATGTAGACTGTTTACAGTAAGAACAAATTATATATGACCTGAACAAGAATAAAATTAGGGATTTACTAATAAGATAGTCTTATCTTCTTAAAGGGGGGCCTGACTAAATATTCTTATTCTCCTTTCTCTGCCCCTTTTTCCCCTACCTCCTGGGCTACTGCCCCACCATAGTTGTAACTATTACAAGCTAACTCTTCTCTATTTATATCTTCCAGCCTACTCTCTTCTCCCTCTTTGACTAAATGAATGTCAATTTGCTTTTCGTGCCAATTTGCTTTTCTTGTCAAATATTGTATGAACTCGTGCTGATTGCACCTTATAACTCATGGCTTAATTGCTGTTTAAAACCTATACCAAGACTTTGTAACTTTGATCACTCAAATTGCTTGTACTCTCTTTACAATCATTTTGTGCTTCAAAATGTATTTTTAAGCTTGCTTTTTATTCTAACTATTGTATGTAGTAATCTTATCATACTTGGCGTTTTTCTCCCCGGGCCTCTACTGAAAAAGGATATGTATCCAGCTAGACTAGCCCGGTCAACAAATATAAAATAAATAAAATAAAATAAATAAAAAGAAGTATCTTAACTTCTGGGTAAAAATAAAAACTGTTTTTAATTATTTTTTGGAGGTGAGAATTTTCTTTTGTAATTCAGTGAGAATGTCTCTCTTACAAAGTTTTACAGATGGCTTGATCCTTTTGGTTAAAAATGTTTTTACGGCTTCATAAAGTTATGGAAGCTGCAAAGGTTTTCTTATTTAGCTCATTACGGCCAAGTGTTCCTCCAGATGTTTCTGCTGTTACCTTCTACTGACACCTCTAGGCATCAAATATTACTTTTTCATATCTGCATTAATAAAACCAAAATCATGCTACATACAAGGTATTAGAAGATTTCATCTTAAAGCATACATGATGGTAAACACAATTGTATTAATATTTGACTTCTGTCTTATGCATCTAAATAGATATTGAATTATTTGTATACTGTTTATTTATATTGTAATAATTTTCTTATTTCTCTAAATATTTCAGCATCCAGGTAATACAGACAGAACTGCTTAGCGTCCTATGAAAGCTCACAGCTGTATGAAGAAAATCCTGCTGGCAGTATGTGTCTTGCTTGAATGGTTACTGAGATACCATAAACTGTTTTTAAAACATTAAAAATTTAATATTCACTGCTTTTATTTTGGCTTATAAAATCCAGTTTATAGCATCAAACTGAACGAATACCACTGATGTAAAGTTTAATTTATCCTGAATAGTTTGCCATTTACAGTTTTCTTGTAACACTTATGGTTCCAGCGATATTAATATTTGTTTGAACAGTAAGGCAATAACTTTATTTTTTAAAGGATCAAGCCACACCAACTGGGATTTAAAATACATACTAGGAAGAGCTGTACTGTCTGGAGGGAATGAGTTAAGGTAGGGTTATCACTGAATAAAGAAAACTGTAAAAGTTTTAGTGATAAGATAAAGATAGGAGGTGTATGTTTTTCTAAGAATTAGATGGAAGAACTTATAAAAACAACTTAAAACTGTCCAACAGATATGGTGAGGCTTTCATTTGACATCTTACAAGAAGGTTTATTTGATACATATTGTCGGGGAGGATCTATGCTTCCTGTTAGTTTGGTAAGGGAACTGACAGAATTCATTTTTGGAATAAAAGGTTTTGATATCCTAGTTTATGAGGTCAGATACTATGTGTTCCACAGTTTTGCAAATCAGATTAATCTGGCTAGTGGGTCTATGGTTTCTCAGGTCATACTGTATGCATTCTGTACTGGCATCATCAATGCAGTCCACCTTACTTTGAGGACAAATCCTGTAGCTATGCTCATGTTAAACAGTTTAGGGAAGAGCTCCACAATGGCATGTTTGGTGGTAATTATTAGGCACTGAGTTAGATTATCAGGCCCTATTAAAGTAGTATCTTTGGGTTTAGAGAGCACCTTCACCATGTGTTCCTTTGTAATATTTGAATGTATAAGGGGTTCAGGAATTTGTGGAATTAAAATAATTGTTTCAGGAGTAAAATTTGCACGAAACCTGTCTGTTAGTTTGCTAGATGTCTGAGTGGGGGGGGGGGGGGGGATTTGGATAAATTTGGAGCACTGATGGCTATAATTTCTTAGTTTCCTAATGTAACTGAAGTACTTATAATTGTCCCTGCCCTCAAAAATTAATCCAGGTTCATGATTTATCTTACTAGCCCCTGTAGTTTGAGGAGGTTTGTTCATTTGAAAATCCCTGAATTCAGAATTACTGGCTGCAGTAGTTTCAGAGATTTTGAAAGAGAAAGTTTATAGTCAGACTTAAACAGGGATGGAGAAACTATAAGGATGGTAAAATTATATTAGTGGGGATGTGGTGAAGAATACAATGTTCTGCAGTTAGTTTACTAATAAATAAAAAATCTTTAGAACAGACATATAAGTCTAAGAATCTCTGGACAAGTTCAGAATTATAGGTGTTCCATTTTATTCAGGGGTAGTTGAAATCTACCATTACTTAGGCATTTTTGGTAATAGGTTAATTCCTCAAGTACATCTACAGTTTAGAAAGCTAGGGCAGTGAATATAAAATACACACCCCCAGCTCTCCAACCATCCTCTAACTCCAGGTTATCCATGCAGTCCTTTATCAACTGTTGCTATTTGGTATGTTGATTGGTTCATCAGTCAGTGCAATCTCAGACTGAATTTAACTGACCTGAATATTATGTTCAATTCTTCTGCAATATGTTTAGCGCAGGTGGTGGCACTAGACACTCTAAATTGTCCCTAGGTGTGAGTGTGTGTGTGCCTTCTGTGGAAGGTTGGGCGTCGGGCTGTCAACTTGACACTGTAAAACTCCACTGCCAATTATGAGCGGACAGGTGATCCACTGGGGTGACCCCTAACCGGGAAAAGCCGAAAGAAGAAGAAGAAGGTGGCACTTGATATATAGCTACTCAAAGAAACCTTAGAAGAAAGTGTAGCAGTCTATGTTTTTAAATCTATATATGCTTATATTATTGCAGAGTGTGCAGTTTCAAATACTGCACTAGCTTCTTCCATCTTACTATCAGTATGCTTACTGATGAGTTTTCATGCCAGAACTGGCAGTGCAAAAATAGCCACTCCTGTCATGAATTTAGAAATTAAGTTATTTAATGCAATCCCCTTTCCAAAAACATCCCAAAAGGACTTGATCAGTCTAATGTGCTGTAGCTTTCCATTCCTAGATAAGAATACTGTAAGCTTTGACAACAGTCTGGTGATTATATGCCTGTTATGGGGTGTTCACACACACACACACACACACACACACACACACACACACACACACACACACACACACACACACACACACACACACACACACACACACACACACACACACACACACACACACACACACACACACACACGCACGCACACACACGCACACGCACACACACACACACACACACACACACACACACACACACACACACACACACACACACACACACACACACACACACACACACACATGCGCGCATTTAGACAAAACAATCCAAAATGAGCAATTGAAACATATAAACTTAAGTTTGACAGATTAATAGCTGCCTAGCTACAATTATAGGCCATGAAAACTTTAACCACAGGACATCAAGTTTGTGATTCACTGCTGGAACTATGCCAAACCTCTTCCTTTGTTGCTGGAAATGTATTCTCACTGGTTCCTACTCCTTGTAAAGGGCGATTTAAAAAAACTGTCAAAGCCCCCATTGTTTTTCTTTTACTTTCTTTTTGAGTTAACCTGCCTTTTTTTCTCAGACATACTGATGATTTCTTCAATACGTTTAAGAGAAGGTAGTTTTAATAGGGGGTATTATTCTCATTTGGGCCTTCTCCAGTATGGTTATTCTTGATCACTCCATGCTCCTGATCTTTGACTTCCAGAAGCTCCAGGCAATTGACAGTGTGAAGCACTGTGGGAAACAATAGTCATTGTGGCAGTCTCCTTAAACTTTGGGTTAGATTCAACAGTTTGAAGTTCATGGTTTTCCACTATAATTTGATTAGTATCCACTGTGAGAAGTTGTGCAAACTTTCACAGTTCAGAGAGAGATATGTATAAACCTCTCCTCAGACACTGGTATGGCAAAATTTGGTCCTTGTTTGGAGTTGAGAGTATTATTAAGCACTGACCTTTACAGAATATTCTCCTGTAAAACATTTAACATATATTCAGCATAGTTGGATAGTAATAAAATATCAGGGATAAAAAAAAATTCTGCATGATATCTCAAGCATATAATGATGCTATTTTGTGACAAAATGTTTCTATATAGTTAAATGTCTCTCCCCAGTACCTGCTGGTAAAGAGCATTAGGATACCAGTGCTGGCTGGTAAAGACTGTAGGATACCAGTGCCTGCTGGTAAAGAGGATAGGATACCAGTGCCTGCTGGTAAAGAGCATGCTCTGTCTTTATCTCTACTCTGTCTCCCAGTACTCATTTCATCACTTGCTTTAAATTGTCTAAATTAACTGCAAGTTCAGTCAGTTGCTGTGGACTCTTCAGCCCACCTATAATATTTCTCTCAGCTATGCAGTCCCTGAGATATTTTTCTTCAGATTAAGAAAGGAGAAAAAGTCCCCCAAAAAACTGCAATCTTAAAAAGATGAATAATATAGTTTTGTAGGGAGTTAAAGATAAGAAAGGATGCTATTTCTCATTCTGCCATAGTTAGTGGTGTCCCACCAGGGACTTTGTAGGTGTTCTTTCATGGAAGGTATGCCTACACATAAATCTCAACAGAATCATTCCTTGTCTTTTTATTCTTCAATTTTCTTTTAAAAATAAATAACAGACTGACTATAAAGTTAACTTTCAACACACAAGGGTTTACAAGTTTTTGCCCTTTTCAGCTTACTTATTTATCCCCAAGTTATCAATCTACTTATAATCACTATACATAAAGAAGCTGATGTAAAATTATTGGTATTCAACATTTAACAGCAACATATCTAATCTTTCAAGATGAATTGGTTCTTAAACTATCTGGTGTTCTACAGTCCTTTCTTTTCTCTAACTGAGGAGTTCATGTATTTTGTGAACTATAAAAAAATGATAAAATCCAGTTTTTAGAAAGTCACACAAGCCTAAGAAAATGTCACATCTGGGGGACCCTGTATTATATTTCTTGTCTGATTAAACAGCAAGGGTCTAGAAAAAGGTACTGGAACTTGGGATTCCTCCTTTACAAGGAATTACACCCTAGTGCTAATATTTGGACACATAAATCTTCCCTAGTTAGTTGCACACATTTTCTGAAAAATTCAATCCTTTCATTTTGAAACTTTTGCACATGTAGCTATCTGTTTCAACAAATCTGTTAAGTATAAAAAATGTAGGGTATTACAGACAAAGTTCTTGTGGAATGGGGTTTACCAAGATTCCCTTGGGACATGGAGTTCACTGCCCCTTCTAAATGTGGTGTTTGGCTACTATGCCCTGAACAATGCATGTTTTCTCAAATTCTTATTAATCTGTTTATCTAGTGTTCTCTGTTTTCAAGTCTATGGTGTAAATTATCTTGTGTAAACTCTCTGTTCAGGTCAGCAAGCTATCCAGGCAAAAGCTAAGTACCTGTATTTAAAAATCACACTTCCAGAATCTACTTAAGGGAGCAACTGCTAATGTCATGTTTGTTCATTTAACTGCATTTAAGGCTGAAATTACTGCATTTCCTGAAACTTTACTGTTGTCTGACTGACTTGAAATCACCTTGCCTAATTAGTTTGTTGACGTGTTATTGGGAAGCATACACTCTCTAGCATTCCTTTTTGTGTTTTTACATTAAGAGGACTGGGATATTCCATCTAGTGGCAGTAGGTGGTGGTCTGGTTTGTCTGAGTTGGGAAACACATAAGAAAACTCTAAGTGTAGTAGTTTAATTAGGCAGAGGGCTTAGAAGCCAGTTTTCCTGAGTTTTAAGTGGCATTCATGTGCTGCTACTCATCATGCAGCAGCAGTTAGTAGTGCCCTCTGTAGGCACAGACACCTAGAAACTACATTTTCCCTATACGACCGCCTCTGAAACTTTACTAGTAACTTGGTGAGTGATGTGCATTGAGTAGCATAGACAAGCTAGTGCGTTGAGGAGCACTGACCCTTGAATTTAGTATTATATAGCCTAGTCTAGTCTCTTGTCCCAAATACACCCTTTAGTCAGCCCACTATTAACCCTTCACACACTGCATCCTTGTAGCTCACCCAGTAAAGAAACCAACATCATTAATATATACTTTCCCAACTTGTTTGCAGCAAGTTTGGTGGATATGGGCATCTTGAGACAATGTAACAATTGTCTAATATTCACTGGCAACCATTTAATTCTCAAATAAATCCTGATGGAAAGAAAGAGTATGAGAGATGTATATACACAATATCTCTGGAGGCAAACATTTGTGTATAATCACTCGTAATAACAATCTGCTTGTGAGAAACAATCATGCTACACCCACCACACTTAGATTGCACCCCACACATAAACCTACTTAATTGCAATCTTCCCAAACCCTAAAGACTTCCCACACATTCCAACTGCAAAAATCATCCTCAGCAGACTTGAAAGTACTCAGCAATAACACCTAATATTGCACACACAGCCACATCCAGTGGTGTATCACCTAACACTGCACCCACAGTCATGTAACAGCTAACAGTGCATGCACAGTCACACCCAGTGGTGTAGCACCTAACACTACACACACAGCCGCAGCCAGTGGTATAACACCTAACACTGCACACACAGCCGCATCCAGTGGTATAACACCTAACACTGCACACACAGCCACACCCAGTGGAACCTCAACTACAAAGCCCATAAGACAAGCCAATGCACTACCCAAGACTCTAGTCATAGGGCATTGATTTTTTTTTTGATTTAGCACCGGGTTCCCCGGGCTGACTTTCAACAGATCGCAGCTTTTTGCTGCTCTGCTACATATGAAACTCTGACCCAGAATCAGGTCATCTACGAATGATTTAGCACCCGGTAAATTTAATGTCAGATGTGGGATTCAAACCCATGCCTCCCAGAGGAGACTGCAACCTGAACCTTAGAATGCTCGGCCATCCTAACTTGTTTGTATGACATACTGATGCCACTCATGAGGCTGAAAAATAAGAAAATAATGGTCAGTGCTGAATGCACGCAAGTCATTTCACAGCAAGTACCAGTATGATTCAGTCGTAGTCCTTGTAGATGTAAATACCTTCACCAAGGATGACGCCACAAAATAAACAGAAGATGACTGACCTTAATAACTAGCTTAGTTTCTGGTGTCATTCTAGAGAGATACAATATTTGCCAGTGTGGGAGGACATGGTTAAACCACAATACTTTGCAAAGAATGGTCTGCATCTGTCCCCTCTAGCTTTCAAATATTGGTCAAAACATTGTCCTTCCCCACAGAGCCTTTTTTAGGCAAAGCCAAATTGACAAACTTTCCAACATAACAATTCTACAAAAGGAAATCAAAAGGTGTTACTGCAGAGTGACAGGAGTTTAAACAAGAAGCTCCACTCCATCCAGCCACTCCTTATTTTGGAGAAATCAGACATCTGTACAATTAGCAATGCATGGTTTAAAGCTCTCTAGAGAACACCAACAGTGCAAGGCTTCACTGCCTCCAGCAAGTGGATAGCCAGGGACTAAAGCTGGAGGTGTCTCAATCAATATCAAGAATAAGTACACATCTAGGTTGGCTAAACAGGGTGATGCTTTGGAGTTCATCCATGTCAGGATTACTATGAACAGAGTGCCATACCATATCAGAGCAAGCTACAGGTCACCCTGTTTGTCCCATGAAACCTATAGCTCATACTTAGATCTATTGCTGTCTCTCACCATCAAGTAAATACCATACTCATGGGAGACTTTAATTATCATTCCATAAAATGGGATTCCTACATGACCCCAAAGTTGCATGCATAGAGATTTCTAGACTTTGTAAACACAAACACCCTGAACCAGGTGAGTGGTGGCCTGGAATGGTCATCCCTCTGCTCAAGGGTGGGGCATTAAAAGATCTGGAACTACAGACACCTTAGTCTGACTCATCTCATATGCAAAGCCATGTAAATAATTAACAATGACATAGAAAACTTTCAGACACCAAGGCAATTGATGCGGGCAAAATGGTGCATGCTGCCTACCTTGACCTAACTAAGGAAATTTATATAATATAACATTTGGCCATTATAAATGAACTCATGTAATTAGACATAAACTCCTATGTAACTCACTGGACAGTCGGCTGGCTCACAGCTCAGGAGGTTAAGAGTGGAGTGATCACATCCACAAAGAGGTCAGTCACCAGTGGAGTCCCCGAGGGCTCTATGCTGGTCTGTTCCTCTTTCACGTCTAATTCTCAGAAGTCAAGGACAATGTCAAGGGTATCTAGCTTACCAAGTCTGCAGATGATTGCAAGCTGGGAGCAATCACATAAACTACCAAGATACTAACATTTTACAGGAAAGGCTAACACAGACAAATGACTAATACTAAAACCATGGCTTAAAACTCAGTGTCAAGAAATGCATAATAGTACCTCTTGGGAAGCTGGCCACCCCCAGGAAGATACATCATCAATAAAACACTCCTAAAAGTAGACACTGGTAGTCAGGAATTTTGGGACTCATGTAGATGGTAACCTGTCTTTTGAGCAGTATGTATATATGATAGTAAAAAAAAAAAAACATTCTATGTAACTCACCTATAAGTCAGAGCATGGCATCTAGATCCAGGTAAGTGATTGTGCCACTATAATCAGCCCTCATCAGACCCATCATTGATTATAATACTCCCTTTGGTATGATCATGACCAGGTGCTTGCAATAACTGGAATGTCCACAGGGGTTCCTCACAAAAAGAATACAGGGCATAAACACAATACCCTCTGCAGATTTCCTCAAAGCCCTAGCCCTCTTATTCGTTTCCTACAGACTGCTGAGAGGCAATTTATGCCTGGTATACATGGCATCCTTGGATCCCATCCTAATGAAACGTTTGCATATATGGAAAACCAAAAGCATCACAGCACCTGGATCAAAGGATTTAAACGTATCTTACAATTTAAATAGGACATGTTGGAGGGAGAGGTACATGTCTCATAAAATTCTCATTCTCAAGAATAGGCTTCTCAACCATGTGAAGAATAGTTCTTACCTAACTCTTTTCAAGCTTAACCTGGACAAATGGATGGGAAACTGGAAATTCACCCCTGGTCTGACACCTATTTCTCTGATGGAGAGAGGCAGCCATTAAATCATGCCCTAACATATAACACTTAAGACAACCTCTGAGGCAAAATAGCCCCTGGAATACATTTGGGTTTTATGGCTAGGTTTATAAAGCCCTCACTGATCATTAGCTTAGTATATACCTATGAAACTCTGAACTAAAGTCCCTTGTCCAAATAGAGCAATTATTAAGTTATATGAAGAGTAATAAGGATAAACCTCCAGGCTTCTTTTTTTTTTTTTTTTTTTGTATTCAAACAACAACAAGCTAATTGTCTTATTAGGTCTTTTATATTTAGCTCAGTTCCAGATTCTCCTTTCCTAATCATGAGCATTTAATACTGTACTTTGTACCTTAAAAGATTATTTGAGATGAACAGGGAAATCTTTTCAAATAAAAAAAATATCTAATTTCTACAGCAAATTAATTCTTCCATAAGTTTCAGAATTCACAAAATAATTTGAACAGTCAATAATCTATAAGAATTTGGATTATTTTTTTATCCGTTATTGACAAAGTATGAAAAGTTAATTGTTTCACCAAAGAACAGAGTTAGACAGCAAAACATTTTCCACATGGCATATTTAGCTCCATGTAGGATAGGCCCGGTCTATTCCCATAATGACAAGTTATGTTGGCATCAATATTGTCGACAACAATTATATAAGCATATTTTGTAGGAATGTTCACAAAATCACACCTGGTGGGTTCATACTCACTCAGTTTGTGCTTATTACTGATGCTAATGCTACATTTTATTATGATATATGGATATTTTGGAATGTTAAGCCACCTAATGAGAAGATTGTTATTTTGTTTTCTTATTTTCTCTTTTTGAGATCAGAAGCTATCAAATACATTACCAATTTATACAAGGTGACAGTTTTTCTTAGAATGTATCCACTTCAAAGGCAGTTTTTTCTGAGAGTTTTTGTGCATCAGTTAAATTTTATGCAACACAGTTAGAGGAATAAGCTTTGATTTTCTTTTGACTTTATTATGTAGATTTGGTAACTGACGTTTTATATTTTCTTTCCGTTATTTCACTCTGCTTTTTGTCTAATATGAAAAATAAAGTTATTCACAATAAAAATGATCAGACCAGTAAATGTAATGCCTGATAACAGTTGCAGAAAGCAAATTCCTAGTTCATAGATTTTCTCAAAAGTATGTAAGGTTCACTCAGTTTGCAAAGGCCACTGTCTGAATAACCTACTGCAAAAACACTTTCTGTAAAGGAGGCCAGACTGCTTACGACTCCCTTCCCAATTAACCTAAAAACATCAATTAGCTATCAACATTTAAGAACTACTCTATTCCCATTTCACTGCTATCTGATGCAGATGTTCTAGTGACAGTGGTTAATAAAAAACTCATCTAAAACCAGTGTTGGGATATGGGCTTTGTGGACCTGGAGATGAAAATGATGAGGCCTATTTATTTGGTATGATGGTAGGTAGGATTTCAGACAAAACTCGGAGTATAAGCAGACAGGCCTATTTAAGACATGTGGGTGGAGCTGCAAGTCCACCTATCCCCTTTTAATCTAGTTCTACCTAAAACCAGTATCTGATTTTACTTTCTGTCTTCTCCCTTCTAGTAGCTGATGCTTTTTCTGTGTTACATCTCATCTTGCATAATCTGACAATCTACAATTATATAGAAAGGCTCCTCCACACGTTTTACCTTTTAACACATATAACTTGTGATCATCATTTCCGAATACTGCGGATGATTGGATGCTTTAATTGACTTCATGTTTATGGTTGCTGTGGTAGCCACTCTTTTAAACTAATATTTCCCTGCTGTGTTTTAGTGGAGCTGTTATTGTCGTTTTTGGCATTGTTTAGTGAATTTACAAACATGTCAAAGTATTTAAACAGTTTTTTTCTTTAGCTTTTAGCATCCACTCTTCAGTGCTACTGTGATTTATTTTCATCAATTACGCTAAGTTAGTAATATGCTTTGCAGTGTTATAAATAAATGTACATGAACAAAAAATATATTCATCTTTTAATTTACATCTATTTGTAACTCAGTGTCCATTCTTTGCTTTTACTGTTTTTGTTACATGGAGTGTTTAGGTATTACACACAATAATAAAGTTTAAGTTAACCTGAGCATACTATAATACAGAAAGCACAAATTCTATTTAAACATTAAGGTTTAAAGATTTTACATCAATACACACATAGTGTTCTGTTACAGATTTTTCATACACTATAATTGCTAACCTCAATTACATTTAGCAGAGCTAGTCACCAAGTAGAAAGGGTACTTTGCAGGATAGTTAGAGAATTGAAGATGCACTGATATGAGCCAGTATCTTTTAAAGGTAGCCTGTCAGTGCCTTGCTTTTTATTCACTTGGTCTTATTTCTCATTCATTACTTCTTTTATTCCTGACAATTCAATGTAGGATTCACATGGATAGTGGAGCCCATCACATCACAGAGAAAGTAATCCTTGATGGGAAGCAGGCCATCTAAAGATGTGTGTGTGTGTGTGTGTGTGTGTGTGTGTGCATGCATGAGCATGCCAACACATCCACACACACACACACACACACACACACACACACACACACACACACACACACACACACACACACACACACACACACACACACACTCACACACACACAAGCAGTTTGAAGGATTGCCACTTTGCCTATGGCATGACTTCTGGATATCTGAGGTGGGGGGATTGGAACACTGAGCAAAAACCCACAAACATGAACAGAAGGATAGAAAGACACACCAGCTAAAAAGTAAATGGTCAGAACATTAACTGCTGCACAGTTTTGCCATTTTCCTATTTCTCTTTAGCCATGTAAAGTATCAATAAGTATAAAAACATCATTATGGTTAGGGATTATAAACTCAGCCTTGAAGTCATCAGCAAATCTACTGCTCAAACATAACTTAGTTCTTGGTAAAGTTGCAAATATGATGCTTAACAAAACTGGTACCAGGACAGATCGTCGGGTCTACTTTATTTATGCAAAAGCTTAAAACAGCGAATGCATATGCATCGAACCATATGCACCAAACCAAGAAACCATCGAAACACAATAAAAATGGAACTACACAACAAACATGACATATAACAGCTGTAGGCAGGGGTGCAAGCCCCCCCCGCTACTTAAATATACCAACTCCAAGTTCGCACTACATTGAAGTAAATGGAAATCTCCACCTACGGAGATTTCCATTTACAGTTTTCGACGGTTTGCACTTTCGATGCATATGGTTCAATGCATATGCATTCGCTGTTTTAAGCTTTTGGGTAAATAAAGTAGACCCCAGATCTCTGAGGTACTCCAAGTTGAACAAGTAGTAATTTATATTGTCTGCCATTAATAACCACAGATTGCATTCAACTTATCAGCCAAGACATGAGCCATCTTATAATATTTATTTTATTTATTTATTTTATTTTACATTTGTTGACCGGGATAGTCCGACTGGATATATGTCCATTTTCAGCGGAGGCCCGGGGAGAAAAGCTCCACAGAGAACACAAGACAAGTAAGTTACAATATACATAAAGGAAAAGGAGAAAAGTAAAAATTTACATATTATTATGCATTACTTAATTAGATACATTTGGTAACAGTAACATTAAACACAGCTCAGAAGACAGTATTGTTTCTGTTATCAGTTGAGTATCCGGTTCTTTATAGGATTCAGAAGGACCGTGAAGAAACTGATTAATGTGAATGTGAAACCAACTAAAATAGGATGGGGGCAGCTTAATTTACAATTTGTTTAAGTCAAAAATCTCTGGGTTGTCCAAGTAGAGTAGAATATGGTTGTGCAACTTGGGCAACTAGTCTGGATTTGCACATGGGCATAGCCAATGTGTCTTAAAATATTGTTTAAGATTTTTTTTGAATTGACAAAGAGAGGTAATAAGTCTTAGGTTATTAGGGAGTGAGTTCCAAAGCTTTCCTATAGAATTGGCAAAGAGAGCCTCACCTCCCATATTGTTAGATTTGGTGGTATGGACCAGGTGTCTGTTAGAGGAGCGAAGGCAGCTAAGATAGGAGTAGGGAATCATTAGTTTATACAGTGAAGGGGTTTTGTCAGGTTGTTTAATGATTTTAAACGCTTCAGTGAGTTGGTTCAATTTGAGAAGATTGGGTAGTTCTAACCAGTCAAGTTTCCTTAAATTAAGGCAGTGATGTGTTCTGTAAGGTACTCCTGTTACAAATCTGGCTATGTGATTATAGGAAACAGAGAGTTTATTAATATCACACTTGTTGAGGTGAGAAAGTACAGGAGAGGCGTACAATAGGGTGGAGAGGAGGTGCGTGCGAGCAATGCCCTGTATATAATATTGTAAGGTAGGCAGTCAAATGCCTTAGTCATGTCCAGGTAACATACCAAGTAGTTATACCATCGTTTAGAGCCAGGGAGATCTGCTTAAAGAAGTTTATAAGATTTGCCAGTGTAGATTTCCCTTTAAGAAATCCATGTTGAGAAATGTCAAATAATTCTAGATCAACATTCTTATTAATAGAGTCAATAATACATTGTTCAAAGCATTTCGCAATGACAGAGGTCAAACATATTGTGCACTTTTCTTAATTCAGCTTTTTTAACCTTCTTCTGTATTGGTGTAACAAAGAAAACTTTCCAACGACTAGGAACAAATCCAGTGAACAACAGTTCATTAAATATCAGTCTTAATACTGGAAATAAAGTCTCTATGATGTTACATAAGAATACTGAGGGAAATTTTGTCTGGAGAGATAGAAGTTGTTTTGTTTAGTCTAAACATAACTTTCCTTTTGGTGTCACTACTAAAGACCAGTCATGGAACATCTTGTTCAGTACTGTTCCATATATCCCCACATATCTAAAATGAAGTTTCATTTAAACTAATTAAATTAATGTGTTTTAGAAAACATAAAACAGAAATTCCTGGATGATGACTGACTGACCACACTGTGCACATATTTAAGACAGGATGTTACATTTCTGCATGCCTTCTCATTCCATATTTTAAAGGTGCCTTTCAGTCTTTCCATAGATTAAGTTATTTAAGGTTTACACCTTCTGCTAAGTCAAAGTCAAGGTCAAAGTAAACTTTATTGTCGATCACATATACATATCAGTGCAAATTGAAGGAAATTATGTTGCTTTGGTCCACAAGCAAGACATAACAATGAACACATAGTTTGAATGACAGTAAGGCTAATGTACATACAGTACTAATTAAAATATTAAAAACACAATAAATTACCACAATTGGACAGGAAGACATTAGACAGTATTGTACCAGTAAATATTGCAAGACTATGACTTCACATTGTGATTGCTTAAAATATTGCACTTCATCAATTGTAGTATAATATATTCTGATGTTCATATTGCACATGTATGGAGTGGTGACTCACTCCTGATTATTGGCCAATCAGGAAGTAACAGCATAAGAAATCAGGCTGACCTGTACCAGTTATTGAAGCAATTTGCCAGAGTGATTACTATAGCTGATACTTCATAGCAAGTGGCACATTGATCTAATTATTCACTGTCATGCCTGGCATTCAAGTTCAGCAGCCTTATGGATAGAGGGAAGAAGCTCCTGTTCAGTCTAGATGTTTTGGAGTATAAGCTGTGATACCACTTTCTCGATGAAAGGTGGAAGTACATGCCATGTGCAGGGTGAGTGGGATCATTGATTATCTTCCTAGCCATTCCCATATACCGAGTCTAGTCCAGATCTTCCATGGATAGGTGCGAGGAACCAATGACGTTTTTCGCTGTCCTCACTACCCTCAGGAGAGCCTTGTGGTCAGTTACTTTGCAGTTATCATACCAAACTATGATGCTATAGTTTCCCTGTAGAAGGCTTTGAGGATGGACTGAGACAGGTTTGCTTTCCTCAGTTTCCGTAGGAAGTGCAGGCATTGTTGTGCTTTCTTCACTGTGTGGTTAATACAAGTCGACCAGGATAGATAATCAGAGATGTAAACCCACAGGAGCTTGGTGTTTTTGACTCTTTCCACTGCCACCCCTTAATTTCCAGAGGTCAATGTATCTCCTGAGTCCTCCTGAAGTCCACTATTAATTCTTTGGTCTTGCTTACATTTAAGGCCAGATTGTTGCTGTTGCACCACCCTATCAGATGCTCCACTTCATCACTGTAGGCTGTTTCCTCTCCATTTCTGACAAGACCTATGACAGTGGTACCATCCGTTAATTTGATGATTTTGTTGGATTCATGCTTGGCCATGCAGTCATGCGTCAACAAGGTGAACAGCAGAGGACTCAAGATGCAGCCCTGAGGAAAACCCACGCTAAATGTAATACTGATTGAACTGTTATTTCTCACACATAACTTTTTGGGGTCTGTGATGAGAAAGTTGAATATCCAGTTACATAGGGGAGGGTTGATGCCCAGCTGGATCAGCTTCGATATCAGATTCTGGGGGATGACAGTGTTAAAGGTGTAAATAAAGGTGATGAACAGGATTCTGACATAGCAATTCTTGTTCTCTAGATGTGCCAAGGATTAATTGTAGAATAGTGTGTGTGTGTGTGTGTGTGTGTGTGTGTGTGTGTGTGTGTGTGTGTGTGTGTGTGTGTTGTACCTTTAAGAAGCATTTCAAGGTCGGCACGTGCACATAAATAGCAAGCACGTGCAGAGTACAGCCAGAGAGTGTGCATGTATGTGTGATAGCTAGTTTGTTTATAAGTTTATCTAACATAAAGTTATTAAGCCTCAATCCTGATGTGTTTGTACATAATAAAGCTGCTTGAACAGAAACCATAAATGCTCGCCTGTTTCATCCTGACTGGATGAGCGCCATGGTGTCAGAACTGGAATTCCAGAGACTGCTTTTCAGAGCTATGAGGTATAGAGTTAACAGTGAAGGCAAGCTAACAGAACCAAGCACAAAAAAGGGCCAGAAATGAATGAAAGGTAATGAAACCTTGCATGAACAATTTATTTTATAAAAAGATAAAATGGCGCATTACAAGGGCACAGACTGCATTATTAAACAAGCGAGAGGCACAAAAAGTTTATTAATTAAATGAAATGTTTAAAATTAGGATATTTGATAAAACAATTATTGGAAAAGCACATAAAGGGGTTAGAATCACCTCAGAATTGCAAAATGATCATGTTTAAAGAAAAATGGGCATAGTTAGAGTAAAATGAGCACAAGAAAAGGATAATGAGCATGAAAAAAGATTAAATGATCCAAACGAATATAATAAAGGGCAAAAGGGCACATTAAGCATAAATAAAGCATGTTTTTTGGCAAAATACTGCGTTTTGGCATAAACTACTGTTTTGCATTGACTGAAGCTATCAAGGCCATAACTAAAGTTATTTGCAGTATCTCAAAGTGTGTAAAAGTGCTTACAGTGTGTGCTTATTACTGTGCATTTATTCTGAAGAGTTCATTTGTATGCAAAGTGCAACTATGTCTTAAAGTGCAGTCAAAATACAGATATTTTGAAAAGTTTCTTGTGCTGGGTGTGTCTGTTCACAAAGTGCCACCATTTCAGAGTGTGTCTTGCATTGTAAAGAGTTATTGTGCAAAGTACAGCCATTTTGGGAAAGTTTCAGTGTGCTGTGTATTGTTTATTTGCAAAGTGCAATTACTTTGAAATGTTTTTACTCTGAGCTTCTTTTGCCCAATTTATTTGCATAGTGCAGTTACTTTGAAATGTTTCTTACACTGATAAGAGGTGATTTCTTACAGTACGGTGATTTCAAAAGTATTCTTGTGCCCGAGAGACTTATTTCGCAAAGGTCACTTATTCAGAGGCTTGTTGTACCATTGGCCATAGTTACAAATACTGACATAAATTTCTGGCATATGTATATTTGTGTGTGTTTGCTCATACTTGCAAAAACCTTTATATGTGTTAATATAACAGAGGCATTTAAAAAAACAGGACCACTTGTGTTTGATCAAAATATTGAAGAGAATTGAAGAATATTTGATTAACAGCATGATATTTTTATATAAGCAGCTTATTCTGACAATGATGCATGTACCAGGGCATTCATTTTGCTAAACCTAGCTGGGTCAGAGGCCATTGAAAGAGAGCATTCATTTGTGTATGCACCAGCAGTATATGAAGGAGAAGGTGAAAACCATCATATTGTTGTACAGGCTAAATCAAATGAATACCCTGAGAGTTTAAAATGTAAATTCAGGGAAATGAGCAACCCCTAGACAAATGTTACATTAGAAAGGCATTTGTTTTACACAGGAGATCAAAAGCAAGAAGAAACTTTTGCAGCTTACATTACTGACCTGAGAAACAGAGCTAAAACATTTAGGTTTGGTGACTTAAAAGATGAGTTAATAAAGAACAGGCTTGAGACTGAGTGGGGTATTAATAGTGATGCGGTGAGAATTATTTGGCTTTGTGACAGTGATTTAATGCTGAGCAAAGCTACTGAGATTTGTCAAATCCATGAAGTTACAGAAAGGCATACAAGTATGCTTGCAAGTGATAAGAGCATGGTTTCACCAGTCTCCAGAGCAAATGTAGACAGCATGTAACATGCGGCTAGCAGAAACAGGCCTAAGCACATGGCACCTGCTACCCCTGCAGGCTCTCCAGGTAAAACCCTTAGTTTTCAAGCAAGTTCTAAGAAAAGGACATGCTCAGTGCAGTACAAGGGTAAGTCAACAAAACTGAAATCAAACTTTATTGTTAACTGTCACAATTGTGGTGCAAATCATGAGTCTAAAAGAGAAAAAAATTGTTAGCATTTGATTAGCAATGCCACAAGTGTAAAAAAATGGAACCTTTTTCAGAAGTTTTGCAAATCAACTAAACCTCACACAGTTATAAAGAAGGGTCACTTAAAAAAGCAAGTCGATCATATAGAGAGTGCAACTGCTTACTGTGTAGATGGTGTGTCAGTAGTTGGTGAAAAGGTTGATGCAGTAAATTTGTCGGCAAAGAATGAAGTGTTTTGTACTGTCCAGATCAATGGTAAATCCACCGAGCTCAAAGTAGACACTGGTTCAAAGTGTATTGTTATGTCTGCAAAAACTTTTGCTAAGGTGAGAGCTGGTGAACAACTTAATGTGGCCAGTTGTGCGAAACTTGTTGCTTATGGAGGTGAAGAAATTCAAACTGAAGAATCAGTAGTGCTTTCATGTTTTTTGGCTAAGAACTGCTACAGTTTATTTTTCTATGCAGTCTGAAGACCTGTGCAGTCATTGTTGGGTCTCAGAGACAGTTTGAGAATGAAGTTCATCATGTAATAAAATATTCTAGTTCCAATTTTACTGAAGCTATTTTCTTAGAGTATTCTGATGTTTTCAATGACAAGCTAGGCAAACTTCCAGTTATGTATTCTATGAAATCTGACCCAGACGCCAGCCCAGTGGTCAGACCAACAAGAAAAGTTCATATAGCTATGCAGAATAAAGTTAAAGCTCAATCGGATAAAATGCAAGGTGTAATTTGTCCTGTTACAGAACCAATTGAATGGGTGTTGTCCATAGTAGCAAAAAGGGCTCAGATGAAATCAGAATATGCATTGACCCAAGAGATTTGAACAAAGCATTAAAGAGACCACATCATCCTATGCGTACAGTCAAGGAAGTCACAGCCCTAATATCGAATGCCACTGTATTTTCTGTCTTGGATGCAAAAAGTTCATTTTGGCAAGTTTTGCTTGATTGCAAGTCTTCATTACTGACTACTTTCAGTACCCCATTTGGAATATATAGATTCCTTAGGATGCCATTTGGAATAAATTCTGCAAGTGACGTCTTTCAGCATGCAATAGAGCAAATTTTTGTTGGTTATCCTTGTGCCATAATGGTAGATGATTTATTGGTTGGAGGCAATGGTGAGGCAGAGCATTACAGAAATTTTAAAAAAGTTCTAGACAGAGCATGTGAAGTAAATTTGAAGTTCAATCCTCTGGAAGTGCAAATTTAGACTACCAGAAGTTACATATGCAGGTCATTTATTTACTAACCCAACACCCTAATAATGGGCGATTTCAACTACCCCACCATTAACTGGGAAAACTACTCATGTACCAACTCTTTTGCTCAACATTTTCTAGAATTCATAAATTTCAACACCTTGGATCAACTTATTCACACCCCCACCAGGGGCAGCAATATCCTAGACCTGGCCATTACCAACATGGGAAACTGGTTTTAAACACCAGAGGTCAATTCCTCGTTGGTCAGATCCGACCTCAAGCTAATCAGCCTAGACATCCACATCCCACCCCCAGCCCCAATTAGGGAAACCATCGTAAAAAACTTCTCAAAAGCCAACTTCACACTTCTTAAGACAGAAGTGGCAAACCTCATGACACCCATGCAGACGGACAATAGAGGTATGACTGCCAAATCCTACACAAATGCACTTTATAAGCACTTACATGAGTGCATGGATCATGCTATCCCTAATAGAACCAAGATGTTATCCTCCAAAAAAAGGAAGCCAATCTGGTGGTCCTCTGCCATAAACAAACTCTACAACAGAAGAAAGAAACTGTTGCAAAAAAGAGTAAAATCCCATGACTGGAGGAACTCCCTGGTCAACCTCAGTAAGAAGATGAGATCCCTCATAAAATCCTCCAAAAGCTAGTTACGAAAACAAAATTGCCACTGAATCTAAAGACAACCCCAAAGCATTCTATAGCTATGTCAAGAATCTAAATGGGAACACTCAGATCTGCTCTGAGTTACAGCATAATGGCACTAAATATACAGAACCAACTGATATTGCCAACATCCTAGCAGATAGGTTCAGTGCTAACTTTACCCCCTCTCACCCCCTAGAGGGCCCATCTCTATACCGGAAGAATGCAAAGTTCCTATAATCACGGCTGCACAGGTAAAAAACACACTCTCCAAAGCCAAGAACACAGCATCCATGGGACCTGACAATATCCCAGGCTGCATTCTACATGAACTACAGAATGAACTGGCACCCTGCCTAAGTACCATGTTCAATCATAGCCTCACCTCAAGCTTTGTACCCACTGAATGGCGCACCATGACAGTTATCCCACTCCACAAAGGGGGAGCCACGACGGACCCAGGGAATTACTGCCCCATTAGCCTGACGAGCCTGGTCTGCAAGGCCATGGAACGTATCATCATGGAACTCATAAACAAAGACATTGGTAATCTCCAAACTCTGGACCCTACTCAGTTTGGATTTGTAAAAGGCAGATCATGTCTTCTAAACCTGATTGACTTCTTTGAAGCAGTCACCAAAGCCACAGATGAGGGTAAAATGGTTCACACAGCTTATCTAGATCTCGTCAAGGCTTTCAACATCACCCCCCACTCTGGAATTATAGATAAGCTCACTAAACTAGGTATAAATCCCTATGTCACAAGATGGGTTGCCAACTGGCTCACGGACAGAACCCACACTGGGAAAGTAGTGGATTCCAAATCCGACATCAGACCAGTGACAAGTGGAGTACCACAGGGTTCAGTCCTGGGTCCTCTCCTGTTTGGTATCTACTTCTCTGAAGTGCAGGTCAACACAGAAGGTCTTTGGCTAACAAAGTTTGCAGATGACTGCAAACTAGGAGCCATAATCGAAACTCCTAACGATGTGGACCAACTACAAAAGGGCCTCACTGAGACAGATGCCTGGTGTCAAAGCCATGGCCTGAAGCTCAATGCCAAAAAGTGTATTGTCATCCCCTTTGGTAAAAACTCTGTACCCATGTACTACCACATAGCTGGTAGTCTACTTAATGCTGAAAATGTGATAAGAGACCTTGGGACACAGGTGGACAGTAGTCTCTCCTTTGATAATCACATCGCCACAGTGGTCAGGAAATCCTTCTACGTGGCTCATCTCATCACAAAAGGATTCTCATCCAGAAAAAAAGAGGTCATTGTTCTCCTCTACTCATCACTCATTAGACCCATTATAGAGTACAACGCCTCTTTTGGTATGTACCTCAGAAGACATCTACAACAACTGGAAAGATCACAGAAATACATCACAAAGAGGATTACTGGCCTCAAACAGATGCCCTATGCAGACCGTCTAAAAAACTACAGCTTTACTCCATCACATATCACCTACTCAGGGGCAAACTCTGCCTAACATACAAAGCTATGTCAAACCCAGAGCTGTTGGAGATGCTCCACTTAAAGAAATCTCAATCCCTCCGAGCTACACGCTCTAGGGACCTTAACCTTGTCACCACAATAAACAGAACATGCTGGAGGGATAGATTCCTGTCCCAGAGACTTCCCATACTCTGGAACAGACTACCTATCTATGTCAAACAGAGCTTCTCATTAGCACTCTTCAAGAAAAATCTTGATGATTGGATGGGAAATGGGAAATTCACCCCGGGGATCACTTCTGTGGCTCTGCTCGACAGGGGCACAGGAAAATAATTTTCTTGGGTGGCGAAAGCCATTGTACATTTTTTGGCTAGGCTTGTATGGGTCCTAGGGCCGATAGCCTAGTACCTACCTATGAACTAGTGCTGGTTTAGATCCAGACCAGTCCAAGCAAGCAGTCATTCTTGAGATGGCAGTACTGGATAATGTTCAAGCTCTACAACATTTTCTTGGTATGGGCAACTAGTTAGGCAAGTTTATACCACACTTCAGTGAGTTGACAGTGCCTTTGTGAGAGATGCTGCACAAAAATATTACATGGTCATGGTTAGAACAGCACCAGAATGCATTCGAAGACCTTAAGAAGAAAATTGCTAACCCACCTACATTAAGTTACTATGATGTCAATAAACCAGAAACTCTTTACTGTCATGCTGCAAAATTAGGTCTTGGCCCAGTTATCCTTCAAGAGGCAGACCAGTAGCCTATGCACTTAAATCTCCTACCCAAACTGAGATGCAGTATGCTCAAATTGAGAAAGAGCTTTTGGCAACAGTATTTGCATGTTCAACATTTCATGATTATATCTATGGCCGAGCTATTCAGATTGAAACTGATCACAAACCACTAGTCACTATTTTAAGGAAGCCTATGCATTCAGCTCCAGTGAGATTACAAAGAATGATGCTCAAATTGCAAAAGTACAACTTCAAAATAGTCTATACAAAAGGCAGACTTCTTTCTCTGGCTGATACCTTATCCAGATCACCCACAAACACAACAGAACAGCTTAATGCAGAGAATTTTGACTTTGACATCACAAAAGTGCGTAATTTTTCTACCACGAGACTTGATGAGCTGAGAGATCATACAAAGGCTGATACAATTTTGCAAATGCTCAACCATTACATTAATGGTGGATGGCCATCAAAACAATCTAGTGTACCACCTGAAGTGCAAATTTATTTTCCTTACAGAGATGAGATGTTGATGGAAGATAGCATTATTTTCAAAGGTCCTAAAATTGTTGTTCCTGCTTACTTATAACATGAATATATCCAGATTTTGCATCGTGGTCATCCAAGTTCTGAATCTATCAAAAGAAGGGTGAGAGGACTAGTATTTTCACTTTCTCTAGCAAAAGACATTCCTAAAGTACTGTTCAGTATGCAATAGTACTAAACCACATTTGCAAAAAGAACCACTTCAGCTAAGTCAAGTTCCTGAACTACCTTGGTCAACAGTAGCCACTGATACATTTGAGTGGAACAGTTAGCATTACTTAGTGTTGGTAGACCCTTATTCGAACTGGTTTGACATCGATTTGCTACCTAGCCTAACATCCACTGCTCTTATCACCAAGTTGAAATGTCATTTCTCAGTCCACGGTAGTCCATGCAAAGTTATTTCTGACAATGGTACCCAATTTACCATTCAGTTGTTTCAGAAATTTGCAAAAGAATATAGGACTTTGTGCATGTTACTAGTAGTCCAGAATATCCACAGTCAAATGAACTAGCTGAACATGCAATACAGAATGGAAAGCAATTACTAAAGAAGTTAAAGCCTGATAATACTGATGTCTTTTTGAATTTGCTCAATTTCAGAAACATACCCCATGATGATATACTTGGCTCGCCTGCTCAGAGACTTCTGTCTAGGCAAACCACAACAACATTGCCTATCAATTCTAGTTTGTTGAGGTCTAAAGCAAAGAACAACAGTACAATCAGAGCCCAACTATACAGAAAGCATTCTTTTCAGAAGTCCAGCTATGATAAATCGAGAGACAGTGAGTTTACAAACAGCAAAAGGTTTCGACCAGATTGGTCAAGCAACAGGTAGTATATGTGCTGAGCTGAGATCCTACTTCATAGAATCTGAGGGAGTGGAGTACAGGAGAAATTGGAGACATCTTCTTCCTGTATCAGAATCAATATTGCTGCATTGTTCCTGTGATACAAACTCTAGATCTCAGAGGAATCCCGACAATGTTCCTATTGCAGAACGTTTTTTAACTTCTACTTCCATCCCTGATGATGTTCCTGATGTCCCCAAGGTTGAACATTCAGCAGAGGCAGTTCCAGTTTCTAAACCTAATTCTAATTTCTATGTCAAACAATTTGGTCATATTTACAGAACTAGTGTGAAATATACAGCAACCTGGACGTAATTGTCTATATGTATTTAGTTAGAATTATTTGTATTAATTGCATGTCAATTGATGTCATTGATATTGCATGACTATTTCTCAGAGAGGGAGGATGTAGAATAGTGAGTGTGCATTGTACCTTTAAGAAGCAATTCAAGGTTGGCACGTGCATATAAATAGCAAGCACTTGCTAGCTTCAGTGCCATTTTGAGAGTACAGCTAGAGAGTGAGCACGTATGAGTGTGATAGCTAGTTTGTTTATAAGTTTATCTAACTTAAAGTTATTAAGCCTCAATCCTGATGTGTTTCTACGTAATAAAGCTGTTTGAACAGAAATCATAAATGCGCGTCTATTTCATCCTGACTGAACAAGCGACATTCATGAAGTGCTATAGCTATTGCATCAGCTATATAGCTGTTAGCTCAATAAGCAACCTATATATGGTACCTTATATAATCACAATATTCAAAGATGAGAAGTCATAGTCCTGGTGCAAGATACATTCAACTTTTGCTGAAAAGGATGTGGTGATGACAGGGCTAGGTAAAGCAGATGTTGCTGTTACTAATGCTGTTGCTGCTGGGATTATATCAGTTTATTCTTTTCTTTTTAAATTAATCTAGACCAGCATTAGGCCATTGTTTTATGGTCAAAAGCCCTTCCTAATCAATAATATCAGACAGAAAAGGACACCATGCTACTCAGTGAAAGAAATGAGACACAGGTGAAGTAGTTCAAAATCATTTAAGTTGGCATTACTATTTGTTCTGTCTTGGATGCTCATCTGCAAACATACATTTTAAGAGTTAGTGTTACTAAATCTGGAGCAATAGCCTACTTATCACATATTTTCCAATAAAAGTGGTTGCTTTTGAAAATAAAAATAATGTAGCACTTTGTAATATTATTCAGATATGTGAGCAACCATCTAGTGTACTATATAGCCAAAGAATATGATTACAATGATAAAAAGTTAATTTTTAAGAAATTTTAAAGATATCTACAGAATAACCTTATTAATACCAAAGCAGCATTCTTATGCAATGTGCAATAGATTTTCTATTATCACGGGAGATGTTTTTCAGTCCCTGGTGGCAAATACATTTGATGCAGGGGGAATAAGACATTTGCACCTATTGTCTACTGATTGTTGAATAGGAAACTTATAGACTGCTGAAAATGTATTTAAATAAATCCAATTAGTTATGATGTGAAGAATATTAAATTGTCACTTTGTGTATTCTAGACTGATCTGCATTGCATACTTGAGACCTGCTTCCTGACAATACCAGTTAATAGAGTCCATTTCTACTTACTTAGTGCTACTTTGGTTGTATCCCTTGTTTGTAACAGGTTCTGTTTAGATTTGATTATAATGCTTTCTCTGAAACTGCTTATTAGAGTTCATTATGGCACTTGCTCTGGAAATCCTGTCTAAATGCAGTGTACTGAAACATCTTTGAAGCTTCACTCACCAAGTTAATTTGCTATGCGGGATATTTTACTATGTTAAGTAAATTAAAGGTCTCCTGTACTGTTGAGTTATAGTCTGTTGATACCCATTAGCTGATTATGCTTATTTAATGCTTTCCAGATGGCTACACACACAACAACCATCTTATAATGTTTTACTTTTAAAATGCAAAATAACGATGGCATGCCAGCTTTGTCTAAAATGATAGTACTGATAACCAGAAAGTTACAAATATTCCATATGTTTTGTCAAGAATGTAATTTGTGCTCTTAGTTGGTTTCTCATGTGTTTAATAGCACAGTGGTCAGACCCAAAGGTTGTTGAGAAGCACTGATTCATTGAGTGTGATATAAACTTCTTCAGCCATCCAAAGATCAAAGTTGAATTTAAAAGAGTTTATATTTAGTAACATCTTAATATCAACAATTCTTTTGCAAATTCTAGGTATGGTTTGTGTTGCAAATTTGCGCCTTAGCTTTGTTCTACTTTTATGATAGTAATTTTTTTGTGGTCCTACCTGTGTTCTCATAAATTAGAAGAAAAGCAGAAGCTGTAGATAAGTTGTATCAAGTCACTGTGAAAACATTTAAAAGCACTGATATCTTTCATTTTTGGGCATCTGTAGTTCAATGAGTGCAGATTCAAAACTTTGCCTCCTGGTCAATTGTCTCTGAAAGTTGTATCATGTTATAGATGCAAAAAATACTATTAAACTATTATTAAACTCCAGGATAGGTAGAATGTATATTTTTTATTAGTGGACTAGATTTAATTCATCTTTTGGAGATGGGTTTAAAAATCAGTCTCGTGAGACCTAAAGCACATTTCCTAATACTGTTTATGTGACTTGTAAAGGATAGATCAGAAGTTATGATTATTTCTAAAACCTGATATGCCATTGCCTTAAGAAATTTTATTTTGTTAAAGAGATAAATTAGGCTTTATAACTGGCCTCACAGAATACATTACTTCACATGTGTTGTAACTAAAGTTTAAACTTACTTGTTCAGCCCAAATATAACATTCATTTAATAGCTCTGCAATTGGTGTGTGATCCCTACAACAGTCAAGTATGAAACCCTCCTTACAGTCAAATGTGTACTTTTTGTGCCAACACAAGTTAAAAAGAAAAAAGTCTAAAACAGATCCCTGTAATACACCTGACAATACTGGTAAGTATTTTGAATATCAATCCTTTAAAGAAACACACTGTGCTCAACCTAATAGCCAACTGTTGGCCCAATTAATCACAAAAGGAGTGAATTATGATTCCTAAGTACCTTATCAATTGATGTATATGAAAAGTTTTTGCCAAGTCCATAAGCAGTACTCTAATTGACAGTGTGAAATTCAGAGCAAAGGTTAGCTTACTTACTTACTTAATTAATTAATTTGCATTTCTTTATTGAGGTAGAGCAGTTATCTACATGGACCTTTTTAAAAATCTGCCCAGGACCACTGTCTGGTTAAATGACTTGCTCATAATTAGACAGTTAAGAAATGAAGGCTAAAGGAATCAAACCCCACACTACTGCACCACAGGAAATGCCTTGCTAACAGCTTCTTAATCCTCTATACTTACCACCATCCCTAGCTGGTAGTAAAGCACTTTTAAGTTTGTCACAAATCATCTTCCTAAACTGAACCATGTTGATATAAATCAAAATTGTCATCATGATTTATTGTATCCAGCAATAGTTTCACCATAAATCTTTCACAGCATTTTCAGCCTGTAGAGGACAAACTGATAGGCCTATAATTAGATAGCTCAAGTTCATCACCCTTTTTGTATATAGGTGAAACAATCAACTTTTTCTACATTGAAGGAATTGTATACTTTATAATCAGTTTACTATAAGTTATGAGTTATTGAAGTGCAGTTAATCTTTATGTATATAGTCAAGGCCTTAGAGGTCTTCTATAATAATGGGACAAGTATAGTTTAAAGTGGATACAAGTACTGGGGGGTAAAACTATGATGAAATTATTATTGATAGAAAATTGAGAAAAATATTTATTAACCTCATTTGTCAGTTTCTTGTGATAAGATTATTTCCCATTGATAGACAGAATTACATTTTTTTGTCATTAAATTAATGAATTTATAAAGTTGTTTCTTCTACCCAGGAATGATAAACTGTGTATTTTCATAGCTTGTTTATTAATGGAGTCATAACACTTTTATTTAATTGGCTCCATTTAACTTTGTTTGCTGATGCTGGATTCTTTCTATATTTATAATATATTGTTTTCTTTCTTTTATATAATTGATGCAAGTCAGAATCCCACCAGTAAGGTAGTGTACACACACATTTTAGATGTCTTGCTAATGTTACTACTTTCATAGAGTTATTTAGTTTGTTTTCAAGAGAAGAGGAGCGACTATCACAATTAGTAGTAGCCTGTTTACATCAGCCAACTTCATTAATAGAATGTATTATGCCTAGAAAGTTTAAGGCTTTACAATTGTACTTTTTATAACTTTTGACTGGGGTTGTTAACCTAAGCGAATGTGAAAGAACAAAACAGTGGTCTGAGTTAATTCAAAGTGGACCAACAAAAGCAATACCAACTCTAGAGATACAATTTGCAATTATAATATCAAGAATATGTTTTCATCTAGTGGGATTTTTAACCATTTGCTTTAAGTTAAGTTCAGCAAGAATGCTCATAAAGTCCTGTTCAATTTTTTTTATTACGTGTAAAATTGTTCCAGTTTATTTTTGTATAATTTAAATCATCTACTATAATAAAAAATGTGCTCAGACTGAGACTCTAAATATTGAATAGACTCCTTAAGAGTCTTTAAATCCACTGAAGGTTTACTATAAGAGCAAATAATCCACATAGTGTTAAATACAGGAACAGTTTCAACTTGGATTCGAAAGTGTATTGTCTGAGGCATTCAATTGTATTATATCCAAGAAAAAAGTTCTGCAGAATTATAGTCATTTCATCAGAATGACCACCCGGACTACAAGCAATGCTCTTCTAGACAAGGTTTTCCCCTCTGTATCCCTCACGTACTGTTACTATCCTTTGCAGCTTCAAGCTTGAACTAACTTGGTGATGGATGTAAGGAATAATATATTTCTCTATAAGAAGTGTGAGATTGAGCCTTGCAAGTTTGAAAAATAAACTGTGATTGTAAAATGAATACAGTGAATGTCAAAACTTGTTATAATAGTTCCTGCACAATTGTAATGGGAGGAGGTGCACATAACTAGTTATATAGAGCAACTCAAAGACTGCTGTACTTTGGATTCTGGGGAAAAATCCAAAGTGCTGCACAGTAGACAGTATATAGTTCCTAACTTCCCTTGTACTGTATTAGTTTTCTGAGAATCACAATTCCAGTTTGCAAAATGTCAACCAGAGCCAAAATAACACTTGTCAATAAGGGCGAAAAAGAAGGACAGTGGGCTCCCGGACTGAGCTGTGAGTAGTAAACCCACTGAGACCTTCCAAAAGGCAAGATTATGACAAAGACACTGGAGGCTAGTGACAACAATTGGGAAGATTAAGTCACCAATCAGTCTGTATCCACTGAGATATATATGTATGTATCCGTGGGATCATTCCCAATGAACAATCCAAACCAAGAATGATATGCAATAATAAAACTAAATAAATAATCAGACATGTATGGACACTCTGAATAGCAGCCACAATACAATGACACTAGTTTGACAAGTTAACAGACTTAATTTCTCCATTTCTACTGCTATAAGATTTTTAAATGTTTTACATATACTGTACTACTACTAATTGTTTTTCCACCCTGTGGAACAATTAAATAGCTGGACATTAGAATTATATTTTTGTTCATCTGCACACATGATTATTAGATTTAGTTTGCCCTGCCAAAGTGACCAGGGTCTGATCCACAAGCACTCTGAAATAATTACACCTTAAACAAGTGAGACTTCTCAACTGACTCTGTTTTGGAGAAATGTTCCAATTTTCAGGTCTGACGTGCCTCTAAAATACTGTCATCCTGTGCAGGTGTAAGTCCCTATTTTAAGGCTTGTTTTACCCATTTACACACTTTTCTGCATGTTCCATCATCACATTTAATATTTCAATCAGTCTTTTACACACAAAACCACACTACACCAGCATATTAGTAGCAACAATCATTTAAAGAAAGAGGACACATCTCACATCTCCCTTTTACTGAAACAGAAATTAATGACTTTGTGTGGTAGACTTTTGGGATACAGTTCATTAACATCTAGAGATTTTATACTGTATCTTTGATAATGTGCTTATATGTTTCCATCATGTTTGTCACTCTCTTTTTTAAACACATGTTTTTGAGTAGTATCTGACATTCCCTCTGAAACTGGGAAGAATTATGTGCTATTTGTATTCCAATTTTATGCTAATTAAATGTCCATATATTTGCTTAGATGTTCTCACTATTCAAGGGTCTCTGTTCCTATTTTCAATGTCTGCAGGTTGAGAGGTATGCCAGCAAGCCTTACATAAGACCTTCTCTTCTATTGCAAATATTATGTCTTCTTGAGTGCCTGTCTACAC
Source organism: Protopterus annectens (assembly GCF_019279795.1). NCBI lineage: Eukaryota > Metazoa > Chordata > Ceratodontiformes > Protopteridae > Protopterus > Protopterus annectens. Next base: position 1,878,701,851 of record NC_056741.1, read on the forward strand.
TTCGCCAGCAAGATAACTAATACATATTCTCACAGTTTAACAGATGAAACAGTTTCTTGGACAATCAAGATAAGTGATAATATCTCCATCCAATGACTTGCTTTCAAATGACAAACAGTAACTGTTTCTAAGAAGAGTGCATGAGTTAACACCTACTGAATCTACCTGAATGTGAATATTTTTAAACAGTGTTCATTTTGGTGTAAAGAATACTTTGTTATATTTTAATGTCATGCTGCAGCATATGAATGCATAATTTACCATGTTGTTTCATGAGAATTAATGATTCATAACAGAGGCACATAAATAATTTGCCATGCAGCTCTGTGCATGAGATTTGCTATGCTGCTTCATGAACTTGTATAATTCACCTTGCTAATTCAAATATATATACAATTGATCATTCCACACACATGATTTGCCATGCTGGCCCATGCATATGATTTTCTGTACTGCTCTGTGCACATTGCTGCTTCATGAACTTTTACAATTTGCCATGCTAATTTACCAGTTTACTTCCAAAAGACTTGTGCACATATATGATTTGCCATGCTGCTGCAAGCAGGTACATGACTCAATATGCTGTGCTGTTTCTTCCTCTGTGTACTTTATGCACATATATTTGCTATGTTTCTTCATGCACATGTGATACTTTATGTGGTTCTGTCTCATACTTCTAAGTGCATGCTGTGTAATTGCAGGAGATCAGGTCTTTCTATCACTTTTAGGGCATTCCTAATGTGATACTGGGATGCTTGCTGCTTATCAGATGATATATAGAAAACAACGTATGCCAAGACTGTATATCTCTTGTTCTGAAAAATGTATATGTTGTTGTTGTCTTTCGGCTTTTCCTGGTTAGGGGTCGCCACCTCAGAACTCTGGTCTGCTAATGATTGGCAATAGATTTTCACGAATGCCAAGGTGCCAGCTCGACGTTCAACCTTCAACGAAGGCATGCCCATTTATGCATGTCTTTCGAACGCCCACCCAACCACAGGGAAGACATGCATACTCCACACAGAAGGCCCTCCCTGCACTCCAGCCAAGAATCGAACGGGAGAACCTCTTGCTGTGAGGCAACAACGCTACCGCTGCACCACATGCATCCTCAAAATTGACTACATGTATAGGTCTGCAGTTACAGGACTGCATAAATGTTTATTGATATCACAGCCAAACATAGTGAAAGTTCTAAAGGGTAAACAGAACTCATCTAAGATGACATCTTTGCTTAGTTTAGCAGAAGTATTTCCGGATGCATTGCATGTCCTGTAAAGAGCACTCTTGACAAAAAGTAAAGGCTGAAGCAATGTTGATTTCTTTGGCTCTAGTTATGCCCTGTCTCAGAACCTTGAATAAACTACTCAACTTGGACTCTTTTATTCAATTTGCACATATCAGTGACACCTTGCCTTAATCACTGTTTCATTGCATTATTTCTAAAAACATTTTACAGGTCATCACCATCAGTACTTCTGGTTGGAATCATAAGTTAATGGCCATGCACATATTTTTTTATAATGTGCATACTGAGGTCCAGAAAATGTACCTAGCCTAACAGACACAATTTAAATTTGTTAAACCCACTGTGTGTAAGTACTTCTTTTTGAGATTATAGCACTGATGCAGATAACATCACTTCAGCTAATGTATCAAATTCAAATCATGTAAATAATCAAATTATGCACCACATTTAGCAATTGTCTTTTGTCCTGAGCTACAGCAAATCAGAGTTAAATAAACTAACCACAAATAAACTCAGAAAAACACTTAATCAGGCACTAAAGCGACCTTCTGAGTTCTGAGGAAGTCTACTGATTTGGTAGACGAAAAGCGCTTTAACTTGACTGTTTGTTCGTTAAAGTGTTCGTGAATTTTACCTATTGGGATTTCATCTTTTCAGTGACAACTGCAAGCTTTCACTTTAGTGCCTGATTAAGTGTTTTTCTGAGCAAATCAGAATTGACTATTTTAAGTTTGGAGTTACAGAAAAGTAAATCCCCCCCTGCCCCCCAAGGGAAGTGTACGGGAGTTTTGCACTCCCCAAAAGAGAAATGTTTCTTTCAAATTTTGCAAACGCCATTTCAGACCATCTGTTTTCACCTGAAATGGCATTTGTATCTTCCGTCTGTCACATATCTACAACAGTCCACTCTCCTCTTTTCATCGTCAATGCAGAAAACCTGCCTGAATAAATGACTTGCTCTGAGACACAAACTAAATAAATGAAGACTGATGGAATCAAAGTCAAGACTGAAATATGAAGCCCGGTGAAAATGTATTAAATCTATCAGAAACAAAGAGTTAAAAGGTCACTCTGAAAAAAACAATCAGAAAAAAACTAAATGAAAACTCCAGCCAAGCTAGAACTTCCAATGAGTGACCTCCCAAACCTCCTGTAACAGAGGCACGTGGGATATATGCAAATGACCCTTATGAACATCAGGTGTTTTAGCTATATGGAGATTCTGATTGCCCATGACTTTTACATTTGAAGTCGTTTTAATTGACTATTTCAGACCAACAAAGCCAATCCCCACTAGCTATGGATATGCATATTTCGGCCTTGTTATGACCTCGTCAGCATAGCATAAGCAGAGTGGCTTTATTGACCTGAAATTGTCCATTAAAACGACTTCAAATGTAAAAGTCATGGGCAATCAGAATCGCCATATATCTGAAACACCTGATGTTCATAAGGGCCATTTGCATATATCCCATGTGCCTCTGTTACAGGAGGTTTGGGAGGTCACTCACTGGAAGTTCTAGCTTGGCTGGAGTTTTCATTTATTTTTTTCTGATTGGTTTTTCAGTGTGACCTTCTAACTCTTTGTTTTAATTTGTTAGTTGGGATATTTTGCTGACACCCTAATGATAATGGACATCAGCTGGGTATAACAACCCTGTGTTTCTTATGCTTAGTCAAACACTCTGCTTATGCTATGCTGACAAGGTCATAACAATGCCAAAATATGCATATCCATAGCTAGTGGGGTTTGGCTTTATTGGCCTGAGATTGTCCATTAAAACGACTTCAAATGTAAAAGTCATGGGCAATCAGAATCATCATATAGCTGAAACACCTGATGTTCATAAGGGTCATTTGCATATATCCCATGTGCCTCTATTACAGGAGGTTTAGGAGGTCACTCATTGGAAGTTCTAGCTTGGCTGAAATCTACCAGAAAAGTACATAGTTTAAATCAGTATGCTTCTTTCTTTGATGATGTTAACAAACATGCTTTGTAATTTTGGCTTAGCTATTTAAGAACAGAAAGAAACCACTACTGGTTAAGTAAAAGACTGAATTTATTCTGTTTATTCTGTGTGGAAACACAATCCATTTTTCTTGTTTTTAGGAATCAAATTTGTCAAATGTGGCTTCGGCTCATGGTCCATAGTTGGAACATTTTGTCAATACAGCTGTTTATCATTCATTACCATGACCTATTATACTGAAAGCATGAGAAGTTATGGCAAAGAAAGTAAAAAAAGAAACAGAATACTAGAAAACATGCTCACTGAACTCATAAATCCTGTATTTCATGGCATATTGCAGATTATTAACTCCAGCAAAAAAATGTGGCGCACTCTGCATTATGCTTTTTCTTTCTATTTTCATTTTCTAGCCCTAAAAAAACATAGATTGTAGAAGTGTGTCTAAAATATTTATTGCATTTTAGTTATGCTACACAGTCTTTAATGATGCATAATGAATGCTTCAGTTTTAAAGCTTACTCTGTTTTATATTTTAGCAATAATCCATCACTGTGTGTGGGCAACACAGGATTTACTAACACCTGGTGTAGTTTCTTTATGAGGGTAACGCCAGAGAGATTAAATAAAGCCAACTATACTTAATTCATGCATTACCCACACACAGGAGGTGATTGTTGCTGTTATAAAAAGACATCATCACATTGAGGAAGTGAAGAACAACAAATTCACTTCAGCAGAAAATTATGGACCAGCATGATCCATGCATGGCATCACTTCACTGATTTGTGTTCCTTGAAAAGATGTTTGTGGACCTCTTACTTAAAACAGGCAATATCAAAAATCATAGATGATACAATAGTTTAAGACCTTGTGGTTTAAAAGAAGGGACAGAAAGCAGTTTATGATCTTATTTATATTATAGATATATGTTTTTTTCTCCAAAATGAGAATACTACAAGACAATATAAAGTACACGTTTTATGCTATGGCTATCAGACTGCTGCCTTGGATAGTTGGAGACCTGGCTAGAAATATTTGGGCCAGCTTAATTTTGGTCTCTTCCATCACCAGACTGTTCATTTGAGTTTTAACACAGTAGAAATGGCATGCTTTCTTGAATGTCAAAGTTAAATAACATGCAGGTTAAAAGAACAATAAATTCCACGGCAGTTAAACTATCATTTTGAAAGAGTACAGAGCTTTGTTTTAAGGGTGATGGCAGTAACAAAGGTTTCATATATATGCTCCCTTCTTGCACCATTCACATTAGAGGGATGGTCATTTTTTTGACTGGGAACCCCCTGACCACCATTACAGTAAATCTTGAGGCCTTCTTTAGCCAAGAAGGCTGGGTCAAAGATTAAAACCCATTCAGCAACAGTTGCACAGCTACTTTATCACAAGAGGATGAGACGATTAAGATGTCTAGTTAATTACAGTCATAAAGTACTTGTAAAGCTTTGCAACTATTTCCAGTGTAAGTTGAAAAGCAGAATAGATTAGAGGCACTGGGAATTTTGTCTGAATCTATAGGTATATACAGATCTCTTGCTGTTCTGGGAGACTGATTTACTGCAGGACACTATAGCATCCATCATTCCTGCTGACCATGCAGTAGCTAGTGAAGCTGAAATCTGGTTAATAACAGTGTTCCCTCCTGCACTTAGACATTGCCATTTAGTATTACTTAGTTATATCCATATAGGACTGACTGCCTAACCCCTTTATCTTTTCAGTGGCATGCAGGTTTGATATTTTATCATAACTTGCTCTAATTCGCCTTCCATAAAACTAAAACTCATCCACTACTTTTGTGATGGAACTGATTAGTGCTCAGAGTTTCTGCTTGAATGCTATTAATAAACTGAAAACAAGCACCTTGAATCAAAGGTGGCAACCGGCTTTAATAATAAATAACGAGTTACACAAATATTCGGCTTGGTCAAAGCCAGTACAGTACAAAATACACACAAATAGACAATGATTATTGTCTATTTGTGTGTATTTTGTACTGTACTGGCTTTGACCAAGCCGAATATTTGTGTAACTCGTTATTTATTATTAAAGCCGGTTGCCACCTTTGATTCAAGGTGCTTGTTTTCAGTTTATTGTTTTTTTTTGGCACCATCCGTTTCTTTGGTTGAATGCTATTAATCATTAATCATTGTTTTTACCTCATTGTTTCTTTTTTATTTCTCTTCTTATGCTTAAAGATACTGAGATGAAATGTGGGCAAATTACATGTTCCTGTGTATTACTTGTCATGAATACGACATGCACTAGGTACCTGGGGCTTTGCAGATGCTACATGTAGGGAGGGACACATATCATACTGTATGGCAGGAGAGCCATGTATCACACTGTATGACCACATTGTGGCTTAGATTTTGCTGGGTCTTTTAATGCTGCATCCATGTGGCTCTGCAAGGTGATGTTTCACTATCATATAGTAGCCTAAGCTGCATAGATTATAGTTAGCAGAGCTTACCCAAGCATGTTTATCCTTCCTAGCCCATAAGGTATAACACCATACAACCCAATATTTTAGTCATAACAAACTCCATTGTGAGACACACTGATGTCCCTCTCACCAGGCTGGATAAGGAGAAGGTTACAGTGAGTTGCCTGTTAGAGGCCAGGATTCACCAGATCATTCAAGCACTCGGGTCACAATACCCCAAGTACCAGTATGACTCAGTCATAGTCCATGTGACCATAAATGACCTGAGATGTACCTCCCTGGACTATATGAAG
>NC_056741.1:1878712826-1878715326 GCF_019279795.1 Protopterus annectens
CTTGTTTATTCCACATAGAAGGATGACTAGAAGAAGTAAAAGAAAGAATAAGAAGTTCAAATATACAGGATATGAAATGGGATGAAGTGATGGCCAGTAAAATTGAAACAAAATAAAAAAACTTCTAACTGGGAAACCCCAGGCCCAGATGCCGTGCCTAACTTCTGGCTAACAGTATCAACATCTTTACATGAAGATTTAGCCACGAGTAAGAACTATTTATATTTGCACTCCTAACAGACAGAAACCTTATTTATTTTTATTTTATTTTACATTTGTTTACCGGGAGAGTCCAACTGGGAAAAAACATTTTCAGTGGAGGCCCAGGGAGTAAAACTCCACATAGTAAATAATAACAACAAACATAATGATAACTTTTTATACACTGTTAAAAGAACTGACAGTGATCCTGCAGTAGAAAGTGCATAAAACCAGATATAGTAGTCCATGAAAAGAAGACAAAAGTAGCATTAGTCATTGGAATTGCTACACCCAGTGATTGCAGTGTCTTATGTACAGAGAGATATAGAGTCATAAAATACCTGGATATGCAGGCAGAAACAAGGGCAAAGTGTAAGGATACTTATAGAGTTCTGATAGTAATAGGAGCAATGGGTCTCATAAAAAAAATTTACAGTTGTATTTAGATATGCTATTGATAACTCCATATAAATTGCAGACGTCATCAGTTCTGAGCACATTGCGAGTGCTGCAAACAGCACTTTTGGATAACAAAGATTGAAACAATGCTAATCGCAGGAACTTTAATCATACTTTGGCTTAGGAAATGGGTCCGTTCCTATCATGGTATTAGAAACCAAAAATACTTGGAGAAATTTAAAAAAGGTTGGGAAGTTGACATGATTTGATTATTGCATGTGGGGCAATTTCATTGTTGACTGTAGAGTGTAATGTAGGATGAAGCAACTCCAGTCCCATTCATGCAAAACCTGTATTATTAGGGAAACAAGCAAGAAAACTACAGCCATGTGGGGAATGGATTCTGTGTTACTTAGCTGATAATCTTGGTGGGATATGGCTCACTTTTAGATAAGAGAATTCCAAGATACTCACAGGGTTTTGACTGTAACAAATGTCTTCTGTGGAAGAATCTGAGGTTCTGGTTCAGGTACTGTATTATTGATGCAGTGTTGAAATGTAAAGATAGGAAAAAGTGACACTGCAATGCAGAAAGCTATAATAAGTGCAGATAATAAATGTTTAAGGGCAGTAAAGGCTGGTGATACAGAGTAATAAAACTCTAACTACAGCCTAGGCAACTACTAGAGTTTGACTAGCATCTCTAGTGTTTGATGAGAGGATAGGGTTTATCAAGTGGCTTGCATTATTGCTCTAATGACAAGGACTTGGCTGGAGAGCAGATGTCTATAATTATGCAGGAGCTGGTACCTGTAAGTTGTGGGCATGGCTGCCCAAGCAAGAGAGAGCAGCCTCTGTTAGCACATGTCAGAAGCATAGGTTGCACTTGTGGTGTTGTAAGTGCCCCCTGCCAACAGTCTGGACAGGATTAGGCCATAAAATGAACAATCCTCTCATTGCTGGCATGATGGCATATCTAAAAGTATCCTCAAAGCCGCTTGGATTACAGTCTCCATGAGGTAGTGTAATGTCTGATCTGAATGGGAGAGAGAGATTCAACATTGAGAAGCCTAGTACTCAGAAAGAAATACTGGGAAACAAATTGGAGTAACTAAGGAATTGATAGATTGTGCTGTGATATAGAAGCATAACTGTCTATTTGTAGCAAAACCTTGCTGAGTTTAATTTTGGTATCTGCCAAAAAAGCAATTACTAGAAAATGGATATCAAAGTCTAAAGCAACCATACTAGATGTAGTGAATATTGTAAGAGATAAAAGAGCTGGAAGTGGGAACTTTTGAAAAAGGTAAGAGAAATTGCATAGAAAAAATGAGAATCTTGGTAACAGTACATGCAGAATAATGTTTTGGAGGAGGAATGAGGTTTAAGGGAAGGCAGGAATTGAATGATCTATACAATGTTCACCTGACAATCACTGTATAGAAGATTATATGTGATATATCATGTTTGCTACTGAATATATGTCAATATGGCTTGATTTAATTTATATAAATGTATGATTACCTATGTCATAAGTGCTTATTCAATAAAGACATTGAGATGCCTGGTTCCATAGTGACTGCTGCAGGTAGACATATAACTACCTGGAGCTTTTCATCATCCTGAATAAAGCTCTGTCTTCTTTCCAGTAGGGAGATGATAAACAATGTTTAAAGATCTAGTTTCCTTTGCATTTGGTTTAGTGCATCCTTATCTGACCTAATCCTGCCTACTAATCAACTGGCATTGCAACTAGTATAACCCTTTGCCTTGCAGGAGTGATAGTATACCTGGGTCATGGTTAAAAAGGGTTCATGTACCAGCTCACCTACTCACTTAACAAATGATGAAATAAAATGAAAATCCCACACAGTGCAGCTTTATGGAGCGTATTTGAATA